>NW_024081890.1:0-251858 GCF_003009895.1 Hyaena hyaena
CTTGAATGCTGACAAAAACTGAGGACTGATGGATGTGGGGGGGAGGGGGGATGGGCATGGAGGAGGGCACTTTGGGGATGAGCACTGAGTGTAATGTGGAAACTAATTTGACAATAAACTATTTGTAAAAAAATATATATATATAATATAAGTAATAATAAAAAAATTTAATAAATACATATTGAATAAATTCATTAATAAATATGATAAGTGCTTCTGTGCAAGTGGATATAACATAAATCTTCTATGTGAAGGGGATTAAAATTAGCCATTTCAATAAAAACAATCTATTGTCAAGTTAGTTTTGGTTACTTTCAGCCAGATGTTACCACTGTCAGACCAAGACAAATATTGTGGCCATAAATAAAATTTGCTTATCACTTTTCAAAAATAAATTATTAAACATTTTAAAAAGGTAAAACATGTATGAAGTGCAGACATCTGATTTCTCTTGAACAATTAGACTCTCTGTCAACACTGAGCCCACATCCCACATGGCCACGTCATGTTGAGAATCTCTTCCCCAGAAAATCATGATCTCTCTTGTATACTTTCTTGCTTCTCTAATTGACTTTTAACCTTTTAACTTCTTTTTAAGAAAATGTTTATCTTTTTTGAGAGTGAGAGTGAGAGAGAGAGCAGAGGCAGGGTAGGAGCAGAGAGAGAGAGGGAGAGAGGATCCCAAATAGGCTCCATGCTCAGCATGGGGCTCAGTGCAGAGCTTGATACCATGACTGTGAGATCATGACCTGAGCAGAAATCGCTCGGTTGGATACTCACCCAACTGAGCCACCCAGGTGCCCCAACTTCAGATATCTTTACAAAATATCTTTCATGTCTCTGTTTAACCGTTTCAAACCAAAGTCATATTATTGCAATGATTGTTTAACAGAAATTATAAAAATGTGATAAAACATATAATTTAAGAAGCAGAGTGAGAAGGTATTAACCAATTTCCTATTAGGTATTTTAAAATCATAGATGTTTAAAATGACAAAAAATTGCATAGATTTGTGTTAGCTGCTAGGTGTATACATATAATCATGACAGTATGATATAGATTACAAAATATTGATTGATTGGGGCGCCTGGGTGGCTTAGTCGGTTAAGCGTCTGACTTTCACTTGGGTCATGATCTCGCGGTTCGTGGGTTCGAGCCCCGCGTCGGGCTCTGTGCTGACTGCCAGCTCAGAGCCTGGAGCCTATTTCAGAGTCTGTGTCTCCCTCTCTCTCTGACCCTCCCCTGCTCACGCTGTCGCTCTCTCTCTCTCTCTCTCCTAGAAATAAATAAAAATATTTAAAAAAAAAATATATTGATTGATTGATTGATTTTTGTCTGTGTGAGCCAATATTTATTTTAGGTAAACTTAGGTTAGGTGTTAGTGAGAAGTGGTAGAAAACAGGGTCCAGTATGATATCAACTAAAAAAAGTTGAGAAATAAGAGGGTAAGTTATCTACCATATCCATAGTATATGGCAAATCCATTCTTATTTTAAGTTCTGTGTTGCTCAATGCAACAGAGCCAGAGCAAATCTAGATGAAATAGTGGATTATCATGGTCTAAGTACCTTGTCTAGAGTTCAAGGCAAAAATCTCTGGAGAAGAAGCTTACGATTTCTCAGCAGATCAGGAAGCAAACCTGATGCTCTATATGGAAAAATACATGGGAAATTATGATAAATTTCAATTAAATAAGACTCTATTGGGTACTGGACCCTGGTTTGTACCTCAGACTGGAGGCTCAGGAGAATGAAAAATTAACAAGAAAGCTTTCAGTCAGCATTAGAACTCAGTCATTAGGTTGCAAAGGGCTTAGTAGTTCACCTTAGAAAATAGCTTAATCTAGCAAAACATAGCAAAAGTCCTTTAAAATTCCAAAATTTAAATAGTTGAAGTATGAAAGTTTGTTCAATCACAACGAAATAAAATGACATAAGAAGAAAAAATATAACCCTTATATATATCCCAAAATGTGTACTAGGTTTGATTCCACAGGATATATTCACAATAAAGTTATCAAGATGAAACAAAAATATTTAACAACTTTATATAAAGATGTCTGAGCTGTAAAAACAAGTCAATGCAAATATCAAATCATAATGCACAAGGGAGGATTCTGTGTTTGTTTGCTAAATGCCAGACCATGACTTATAAGGTCTTTTTCTTATAGTTTTTAATACTTCGATTAGAGAGCCAGATGCATGTGTTTTGCAAGTGGATCTGTATAGGTTTTCTTATACACAGTTGTTTTCACTCTAAGCATATAAAATATCAAGTTAAAATGGCCAAAGTAGTTTTCAGTGGACTGGAACATATTGATTGAAAAATTCTTTAATTTGAAATGTTTCTGTCAGGTTAATGAATTTGAGTAATAAAATCATATTGAAAATACCTACCTGTGAAAAAGAGGCTATACAAAATCAATGAGGAGGAAAATATGTAGGCGACAAACTGTAAATTTTCTGAAAGAAACTTAGTTTGTCTGATATAAGCAATATTTGATTATTAAGTTTCTTTCATCACAAGATATGTTGATGTGATTTTGCTTATCTATGCATTTATCTTGGTTACATACTGTTAACTGGCAGATTTGTCTTAGATCATTTTGTCAATTCTCAAAATACCAAAAATAATGTATTTTTGATTAGACCTACTCCAAATTAAGATAATGTACGATTATCTGGTGTATCTGGTGTCCTGGGCATAGTAGAGATTCAACAATGATAACAACAAAATCAAGTTTTCTAATAATTTCAATTAGCAATGGGATTTGAACTATGTAAAATGATAGAATAATTTCACATTCCTCGATAGACATAGATATCATATAAAATGGATTGCTTTATTAAAATTTGTAATAAAATGAAATTCTATTCTATTTCAGATTCCTAAAAGAGTAAACCTCTTAGTGATATCTATTTAACTTATTGTTAGATAGAGTTTAACACAGACTTCTCTGGGTCAGAAACTAAACTTAAAACCTTATTGCTGTGACAGCAATAAAATGGAACTTTAGTAGTATACTGGTTAGGTAGACATAAAAATTGACTTATGTTGAAATTATAAGCTCTACTTAATGCCCTAAATGAAACAGAGAGAGAGGGAGAGAGAGACAGAGAGACAGAGAGAGAGAGAGAAAGAGGAAGGGAGGGAAGGAGAAACATAGAGACTGAGAAACTGAGGCAGAGAGAGAAAGATTAAACAATTGAGACAGAGATTCTAAAGATTGAGCTTTGGACCTTCTTGTATAATTTCTTTCTAAAAATGAAAGTTTAATGTTTAAAAAAATTTTTTAAGGCACCTGGGTGGTTCAGTCAGTTAAGCGTCTGACTTTGGCTCAAGTCATGATCTCACTGTGACTCATGTGTTGGAGCCTCATGTTGGGCTCTGTGCTGACAGCTCAGAGCCTGGAGCCTGCTTCGGATTCTGTGCCTCCCTCTCTCTCTGCTCCTCCCCCACTCGCACTCTATATCTCTCTCAAAAATGAATAAAAGTTCAAAAAAATTTTTTAAATGAAATTTTATTATTTATAAGCTTCTGTTCTTGTAAAATGATTCCAGTGTAGCAACATTATTCCATAGAAGAGCATTAAACTAATATTAATAATACCCCTTAAAAGGTTATTAGATTCTGGTTAATGATTTTGTTTGTTTCTTTGTTCTCCAGGTGTCTTTATCCACCATTTTCATTCTTTTCTGCAGTGACTTAATGATAAAAATTAGTTAATTAATTAATTCTGGAAATTTAACTGTGAAAGCAAATACTTGGATTTTCTTTATATGGTTTTTCCCCTATTGCTAGAATGTTACAAAGGTGCTGTCCTTCTATTTTTGTTGTGCTTTATAAACATCTACTGAATCTGCTGTTTGCAAGATTCATATAGGACATGGATGCCAATAAACCTTGTTGTGCTATATTTAATATAGTATTAAGTGGGTCTCTAGGAAGATTTTGCCTGTGACTTGATTACAACCCAAGACAAACAAACAACAATATCGGTTTGTGTAAAGAATGAAAATTGAGAAATTGTAAAGAAACGTATGCTACAGCTTGTGACTTATACATTAGCAGAGTTTAAATCTGGAAAATAAAACAGTTAATGTTGAACTTTTTTTTTTCTATTGGCTACAATAGTAGCTGAAATGATGCTATTTGGAATATGGTAAACAAAGGCCAAATTTCATTTGAAAAAAATGTAATTCAATAAATGGCTTTAGGAAAATTGATTTACAGTTTGAAACAGAATATATTTACATAAGTATTTCCCACCACACAATAAAATAGATTTCAAATATATCAAGTTGTTTTAAAACTGAAAAACAATTTGGAAACATATATATGTATATATATATATTATTATTATTATTATGTTCAGAGAAAGTCTTTATAAGAATAAAATGGAAGGGTACCTGGGTGGCTCAATCAGTTGTGTTTCACTTTTGATCTACTCAGGTCATGATCCCAGGGTTGTGGCATTGAGCCCCACATTGGACACTCTCTCCCTCTCCCCTCTCTCTGACTTGTGCGCTCTTGCTGTCTCTCTCTCAAATAAATAAAATGAAACAAAATTAAATAATAAAATGAAAATGTTGCAAAAAGAAATATTTATCAGCTTAAGAAACATTTGTTTTTTCAAAAATGTTTATTTATTTATTTTGAGAGAGAGAGAAAAAAAAAACACAAGCAGGGGTAGGGCAGAAAGAGAGAGAAAGAGAGGGTTGGGGGAGACAGAGAAAGAGAGAGAATCAGGAAAGTTCCATGCTGTCAGCTCAGAGCCCCATCCATGGCTTAAGCTCACAAGCCATGAGCTCTTGACTTGAGCTGAAATCAAAGAGTCTGATACTTAACTGACTAAGCCACCCAGGCACCCCCTTGACTATGAAATCTTTAACTTTTGAGTCCCATATAACATTGTAAACAAGGTTAATGTGCCAGCAAACAAATGAGAAATAAACTGGTAGAATGATTGCTGAAAACACGGTGGATAGAGGTTGATATTATTATAGGAATGAGTACTTGAAATAAGTACTAATTTCAAACTTAAAATGCAAGTGGGTATGTATAAAGAATAAATTATAATATATTACAAAAATATTCTACTTTATTAGTAAGAGAAAATTAGTGAACTTCCAAAAATGACAGATACCGCCTTATAAGATTTTTAAAATTTTTTAAATCTTTATTTATTTTTGACAGAAAGAGAGACAGAGAGCAAGCAGTGGAGGGGCAGAGAGAGAGGGAGACACAGAACCCAAAGCAGGCTTCAGGCTCTGAGCTGTCAGCACAGAGCCTGATGTGGGACTCAAACTCATGAACCATGTGATCATGATCTGAGCCAAAGTCGGACCCTTAACTGATTAAGGCATCCAGGTGTCCCACCACATTATAGTTTTGATGAGAAAGCAAAATAGTACAACTTTCATATGTTCACATACCATTGTCCAACAATTACACTTTAAAACATTGTTTCTAAGGAAATAATCAGAGTTGAGTACAAACATACATGTAAAGTATGTAAATTCCAAATAGTAATGGTTTTGTAAGTGAATTTTGGTATAATATTTCAATTAAATTTTAATAAAATGATTCCATGGCAATTATTTTCAGTATTCATAATATTAAATTAAGAAGAAAACAAATTATATATATTATATAGATAATATATTATTTAATTATTTAATTATAATAATATACTATATACATAGTATATTAGCATTGTGTATTTTTATTCAGATAATTTTCAGTAGATCTCTGGGTGGTAACTTTATGGGCAACTGACAAAATTTCCAATTTTCTAGTTATACATTTTATTTGTATATATCTTAAAATGAATAGACATAGATGTAAATCTGAAGCAAATTTCTTTGCAAATTTCTGGTATGATGTCATCATGTACCTAAAGGTCAAAAACAGCAAATATGTACATAATCAGCTAGATGAGTTTCAAGCAATTAAAATTGATTTTTTCCAATATTCACTGAACTGTGTTAGGCATTGAGTTAGGCATAATAGATACACGAAGCCTTTCCTTTTGTTCAAGAGACAAAGTAAACAAAGAAAAACTAAAATGATAATGCTGTAAACTTGAAAATGCATAGGAATAAAATATGAATTCTTAAAATAAAACTTTGGAAGGTGCTAGATCCTTGGCAAGGACCTAAAGAAGGACTTTTGGAACATACCTCTGTAACAAACAGAAGCGGGACAAGCCCAAACTATGTAAAGAATGATAACATTAACAAAAATACATGTAGATATGTATGTTTTTCCCATGAAGATTATATTTTTGGTTAATTTGTTCCTATTTTTTACAGTGCTTTATTTTACCAAGAAGTCAAAGAAAACAAAAATTCTGATTTTAATGAATGTCAGGCAATCTGCTTGGTCACCAGGAAAAAGGTTTTTCCTGGGGAGAATTGGGAGCGAGATACAGAGTTCAATCAGAACATGTGTGAGAGAGAGAGAGAGAGAAGAGCAAGAGTCAGGCACATCTATTCAGGGTTTGCAAAATGATCTGTCCAGACAAGAAGTCACCCAAAAAACAGTTGTATTATTGGGCATAGTTATGGAGGATGAACTATGAGAAAAATAACTCCAAATCAGAATAATTAAGAATCACCCATTAATTAAATACATGAACTAAAATAAATGCAAGGACCAGAGATCATAGTTCTTAAGGCTCAGAAAATTTAGTGCACCATACAGTATAGAGAAATTAGAAAATGATGCAGGTCCCTGGGGTAAGTTTTGGTCATAATGAGTCTCCAGCAATGCAAAATGCTGAAATAGAATGGACTTGAGGATACTCCTGTTCGGGAAGAGCTTAATGAAAGGGTGCAAAAAACCTTGGCAGAATATTTTCTCTCCCCTGCTTCTGACCAATCAGGAGTCACTTCTGGAAACAACTATTCTGTGGAATAGAACAAGCTCTTGGCTCATTACTGAGCCATGAGCACAGTGTCACATAGGTCTCAGTGGGAAAAAATGAAGAAATCCATTAGGAAGAAGTCAGAGGACAGTTGCACAGAGTCATGCTGTGTAGTTATGGTCCTGCTGTTGTTAAAAACATTCCAAAAATAGCTGCATCTCAAAAGTCACCAAGGAATAAATAATATTGAATGCTTTTCATGTTAAAAAATAATTCTTTATACTCTCTAATAATGTTCACTGCTGACATCTACAGAGATTTGCAAAAAAATAAAAGATGCTTAATGTCGGCTTGTCAAATATAATATTCCCTCTGTCCTTTAACAGGTTTTTGGTAACATGCTTGATTTCATTTATTTCTTGAAATTATTATTTTTGTGGCAATTATTCTAAACCAATGGGGGGAAAACCTACAAATTATTCTTGAAGTGTTTTCTGGCCCAGAATAGGAAAAAAAATCCAAATAACATTTTCAGAACCAATATATGTTGAAATATAATTAGCCTGTAGTATTTGAATACCTCTCCATGGATACTCAGCAGCTAAATGAAGACATGCCCATGGCTGAGGTGTAGCATCTGGATCTTGGCAGGAGTGAGGCTGTCTTTTATTTATTTGCATTTAAACTTCATATTTTGGGAGAGCTTTAGATTTACCAGAAATTAGCAAAGAACGTAGAAGGAATTTCTGTAAAGCCCTCACCCAGTTTCTCTCATTGTTATTATCATTCTAATACTTTTGTCAAAACTAAGAGACTGACACTGGTATAGAAAGAAGAAATTGACTAAATTCCAGACTTCATTTGGATTTCACATTTTTCTCATGGATGTTTTTTTTTTTTTTTTTCTGTTCCTTGATATAATCCAGGTGTTTTAGTCTGTTTGAGTTGCTGTAACAAAAATACCCTAGAGTAGAGGGTTTAAACAGCGTTTGTTTCTGACAGCTCTGGAGGCTTGGGAATACACGATCAAAGGCCAAGCATATTCTGTGTCTGATGAGGGTCTCTTTCCTGGTTCATAGTTGCCTGCCTTCTGATTGTGTCCTTACATGGTGAAAGGGGGTGAGGGAGCTCTCTGGAGTCTATTTTATAAGGGCACTAGTACCATTCACGGGGCTTCCACTTTATGGCCTAATCAGCTCCCCAAAATATCTCATCTCCAAATACCACCATATTAGACATTAGGGTTCAACCAGTGCATTTCGGGGGGTATTCAAATATTTAGTCTATAGTACCAATGTGCTACATTTCATTTCGTGCTCAAGTCTTCCCAGGCCCATCAGCCTTTCCTTGTTTTTCATGAAAAGACTCGTTCCTAAGCCACCCTGACCACACCAGGTTTGCTTCTCTTATTACACAGTCTTTTGGGCCCCAGCCTGTTATTTCCCTTCAGATCCCTCATGGTGATTACAATGTTAACTGTTCATTTTCTTTTTTTCTCAATCAGATGGGATGAAACTTCAAAATTGTGTTTTCTTCTTTCTTTTCTCAATCCCCAGGGGCTGCAGTACTGTCTTGTTCATACTAGGAACCTGGTAGATATTTGTTGAATGAATGAAAGAATACATTGAAGAGAGAAAAGATTAGAGACAGGATACCTGCAGGTGATGGAGCAGCTACTGAGATTAATTAAGGGCAAGTTCCTCAGGGGACTCTTTATCTAGCACCTTCAGCTGGAGGCAAAGTTATCCTGAGGCACTGAAGGAAGAAGGTGTCATTTATCTATGAAAATGTCATTAACTCTTTGAGACAGTGAGAATGCCATTGAGCACGTAATCCTGAGGTTCCAGAACACGAATTTTTAAACAAGTCATTTGAAGTTTGCAAGACCTGAGAAAGCTTTTTAAAATACATATGAATTGATTTTGTGGAAGAAAACTAAAACCCTTATACATCTAACATTTGCAAGAGTATGCAATTTCTGATTTTATCTATCTTTTATCTCTCATACGTGTGAATCCATGGGAAATCAAAACATCTAAATCAACACAGCTTCCTGTTGTCATGAAAGTGATTTGTATTATTCACTATCTTCATCATCATGACTTTTACCACTCTGGGAGACCTTGGGCCCAGGAAAATAAAGGAGGTAAATAACTTTGTTATTTATTTTATAACTTACCTACAAGGTCCATCAGTTCTTCAGTAGAAAGTACCAAAACACAAGTTATACCCCAAAAGATTGACCATTTGCCTCAAATTCCTTGCTTCACTGTATTCACCAATCTTGAACTATTATGTTATGACTCTTTGGAATCCTAAATAAGCCCCTCAATTAAAGTGTCATCTTAAAGCAGATTTCAAAATCTTATAAATATCCTCATTCACTAAAACTTTATGGAGGGAATTCTTTTCCTTACTACAGTAAGCAATAACTCATCAAGTCATTTTGGTGATTTTTTTTAGGGGAAACGACATTTAACACTTCTCACATTTGCACACTTATTTCCATTTTTATTAACTACGCATTTAGAAGTACACCATTACATTCCATTTTTGTGGACCAAACAAACAAACAAAAAAAAAAACAAACAGTGAAGATGAGTTTTTACCACCTTTAAGCTATAATATTACAATGATTAAATCTTTTACTTTGATTTTTTCTATTGATGTACAGTTGACACACAATGTTACATAAGTTTCAGGTCTCTGACATAATGATTTCACAGCTCTATATGTCATGCTATGTTTACCACAAGTGTAACTATTCTCTGTTTTCAAACAATGCTCTTACAATATTCCTTATGCTGAACATTTAACCCCAAAATTATATTTTTGAAATGTAATGGTAAGTATATATCATGCTCACCAAATGATATTGCCATTCCATTGAATGGTTGATAAATTCTTTGTCACTATATTAAAACACCAAAAAGTTCCTATTTTTTTTACCTCTTAAATCAGTCCCTCTCATTTCATGTTTTAAAAATGTTTATTTGTTTAGAGAGAGAGAGCAGGGGAGGAACAGATGGAGAGGGGGAGAATCCCAAGCATGCCTCAGAGTGCCCTCACAGAGCCCCACATGGGGTTCAATCTCACAAACCATGTGATCATGACCTGAGCCAAAAAGAGAGTTCAATGCTTAACCAACTAAGCCTCCCAGGCACCCTCCCCCCAAAATGTTTTTAATGTCAACTTGTTATTACCAAAAAGCCCTTGAAAATCTTGTTTGCTGTATTTTTTAAAACAGAATATGTTTTCAGTCATATTCATCTTACCTAAAAGAATTAGGAAAGTGACTTCCATGATTTTGGCTCTGTGGCATGACCAATTAGAATACTGATCTGTGAAACTTTCAAATTTCACTAACTTTGTAGACTATTCTAATAATAATCCAACACATGAATTAAATTTGTATTTCACAAAATAAAACCAAATGACTATCAGTCAATCAATCCCAGCCATGGAAGAAGTGAATGGAGCAGCATAAACTATGTATTAAGTGCCCAATGCATTTGCAACAACAAAACAAATGCAACTGGGAATGTGTTATGCAAATCATATATCACGATGTCACTGTCAAGACCAATGTCATGTACATAACTATGGTTAGGAAAAGCATAAACCAGAAATCTACAATCTTGGGTTTTATTTCTGTTCTATCTTTAACTTTCTCTGCAGCTTCAAAGTAAGAAATTCACTTTCAGCCTTCCTGTGTGAATTGAGAGGATTGGATTAGATCATTGGTTTTCCATTTGTTTTCTACAGAGACATGTCAAGGGCATTTTGATGGGAGGGGTAATGAATAGGTCCAGTATGAGGGACCCTTAGTCCCCACTACTTTAAATAGAACAGTTCTCTCTCTTCTTCTTTCTTTCTTTCTTTCTTTCTCTCTTTCTCTCTTTCTCTCTTTCTTTCAGTCTCTCTCTCGCTTTCTTTCTTTCTTTTTTTATTTTGGACTTCTAAACTAGAAGAAAAAACAAATCAGTACATTAAAGAAACCAAACAAAATGTAACATCCAATTTTTTCTTAAATATATAGTTTGGAATATGGCAAACACCGTAAATGTATTTCAAGTTCTGTTAAAATACTTCTCAATAATAATATAATAACAATGATATAATTTGTTTAGTCTTTATGATATCCTGGACAGCGAAATATATAATATGATTTCATTCTGACAAGAGCATTGAAAGGTAGGTATTATTTTCATGATTTTTACAGAAAAAGAAACTGAATATCAGAGAGATTGATTTCCAATTATCCAATTCCTTAACATTTTTGAAAGCTTGGTTGTGCCAAATGCTTTGTTGGGTATATTTAGATTGCATACTTACAATAAATACACTATGTAGCTATGCATTATGTAGAAAAGCCAGAACTGGAATTGAAGTCCAGAGTGGGTGGCAATAAAGCCAATGTTTCATCAGTAATAATGAGGGTAATAAAACTGCCATCACTGAGTGGCACCTGGGTGGCTCAGTTGGTTAAGTGTTTAACTTTGGCTCAGGTCATTATCTCATGGTTCATGAGTTAGATCCCTGCTTCAGATTCTCTCCTTCTCCCCTCCTCCCTCCTTCTCTCATTCTCTCTTTCTCTTTCTCAAAATAGAAAATAAACTTAAAGAAATACTGCTGCCATTGAGAATATGATATACCTCACCTTGACTTGGGTATATCTTTGCAAAACACTAGGTATCTACAATTTTATTTATCTTCACAATGCAGTTAGGTTCACTCTTCAATCATTCCAGTTTTAAGGATGAAAAAAGAAAGTTTAAATGAGGTAAGTGGTTTGCCTACATCTAAAGTCGTAATATTAGTAAGGAACAGATCTGAGCTTCGTTCCTAAATTGTCTAAGACCAGAACCTTCACTTAACCCATATACCCTCCTGATTAATTTAGTGCCACTCTACTTCCCAATATAATTTAAATGTATTTATTTATTTGGAGAGAGGGAGAAACAGAATCCCAAGCAGGCTCTGCCCTGAGCCACCCAGCCACTAACTTAAAAGGTGGTTAAAATAACAGAGCCTGAGACTGGTTCTCTTCGACTTCAAGACATATTATAAACTATTGTAATCAAGAGAGTGAGACACTATAAAAGAATACACAAATAGGTCAGTGGAACAGAATAGAGAGCTCAGAAAGAGATTCATATAAATATAGTCTTCTTTGACAAAGATTCAAATGCAATACAATGAAGCAAAGAGTCTTTTCAACAAATGGTGCTGGGACAGTGGGGAATCCACATGCAAACAAACAAAAACTAGACATAGAACAATTCATATGTTATAAGCTGGACTTTATTAAAATAAAAACAAAAGCAATCAAAAACTTTTCCTTGTAAAGATACTATTAGAGAATGAAAAGACAAACCATAAACTAAAAAAAAAAATTCCAAAAAGCATTTTAGATAAAGAATTATTACCAAAATAGATGAAGAATTCTTAAAACTCAACAATAACAAAACAATGCAATTTAAAAATTGGGCCACACCCCTTCACAGACACCTCAACAAAGAAGATATAGACATGACAAATAAGCATATGAAAAGATGTTCCACAGTATATAACACAGGGAAAATGCAAATTAAAACAATAAATAATATATATATGAACTCATGCAGTTAAAAATATTTGTACAGTTATTATTTAAGTATGTTAACTAAATAACCAAGGAAATAGTTTTTAATATTTTTAATGTTTATTTTTGAAAGAGAGAGAGAGAGAGAGAGCATGAGTGGGGGAGGGACAGAGAGAGAGGGAGTCACAGAATACAAAACAGTCTCAGGTTCTGAGCTGTCAGCACAGAGCCTGATATGGGGTTCAAACCCACTAACCGTGAGATCATGACCTTAGCTGAGGTCAGATGCTTAACTGACTAAGCCACACAAGTGTCCCAGAATTTTTAATGTTTCTCTTTAAAACTCATACCAACAAAAATGAAATATTCTTTCCTTACCACAATGCTCTTTTCTGTAACAGATTTAGAAAAATAATTATAAAATTTTAAATAAATATTATGGTATAGTTTTAAAATAATAATAATAATAATAAATGAAATACCATGACACAAGTATTAAGATGTGAGTACTTAAATATCTAGAACCATTACACCAAATGCTGGCAAGAATGTGGAGGAACACAGGCTCTCATTCATTGCTGGAGAAAATGGTACAAACATTTGGGAAGACAATTTGGTGATTTCTTACAAAACAAAATATACTGTTATCATAGGATCCAGCAATTGCACTTCTTGTTATTTACTCAAAAGGAATTGAGAATTGTGTCCATACTAAAACCACACATAAATGTTTATAGCAGACTGATTCATATTTGAATCCCCAAATTCCCAAATCTTGGAAGCCATCAGGATATACATTAATAGGTGAACAGGTAAAGGAGACAATGAAGACAATGGAATATTATTCATCACTGAAAATAAATGAGTTATCAGGCCATGAAAAGATGTGGAGAAACCTTAAAGGCATATTACTAAGGGAAAAAAAAGCCAACCTGAAAGGGCAAATTACTGTGTGATTTCAACTATTTGACAGTCTGGAAAAGGCAAAATTATGGAGACACTAAAAAGATCAGAGGTTGCCAGGAGTGAGTGGATAGAGATGCATAGACAGAACACAAGACATTTCCAAGAGTAAAACTGCTTTATATGATACTATTATGGCAAGTATGTGTCATTGTACATTTGTCCAAACCCATGGAATGCATAACACCAAGAGTAAACTCTAAAAGAAGCTATGTAATTGTGGTGATTTTATACCAATGCAGGTTCATCCATTGTAACAAATATACCATTCCAGTGTGAGAGGCTTTTACTGGGAGAGGCTGTGCAGTTGTATGAGAACAGGGGATATATGAGAAATCGCTGTACCTTTTGCTCAATGTTTCTGTGAACCTGTAACTACTCTAAAGAACAAAGTATATAAACAAAAAAATGTAACTACTCAACATTTCAAAGCAAATCAAAATCACATTGAGCTATCACCTCACACCTGTTAGAATGGCTATCATCCAAAAGACAAGAGATAACAAGTGTTAGTGAGGATATGGAGAAAAGGGACCCCTTGTGGCCTGTTGGTGGGAATGTATATTGGTTCAGCTGCTATGGAAACAATATGGAGGTTCCTCAAAAAATTAAAAATAGAACTACTATCCGATCCAGCAATTCAACTTCTGGGTATATATACTCAACAAACAAAATCACTATCTCAAAGATGTATTTGCACCCCCATGTTCATTGCAGATTATTCACAATCGCCAAGATATGGGGGGAAAAAAGCCAACTTTTCACTGAGAGATGAATAAAATGTTTTTAAAAGTAATACACATAATAGAATATTATTCAGCCATAAAAAGAAGGTAGTCCTGCCATTTGTGACAGCATGGAATGACCTTAAGCGCATTATGCAAAATGAAATAAATCAGAGAAAAACAAGTACTGTGTGATCTCACTTATATGTGGAATCTAATAAAACTGAACCTACAGAAACTGAGAACAGATTGGTTGTTGCCGAAAGTGGGGCAAGAGTGGAGGCTGGGAATGGGTGAAGGTGGTCAGGATTGTTGATAAGCTTCCAGTTGTAAACTAAGTAAGTTTCCAGTATATAGTAGAGCATGTTTTACATATATTTATACTTCTTATTAAAATAGTTGTGATGGAACCAAGTATAGTTGGGAGAAAGGAATTAAAAATAAAAAAGGAAGGGAGCCAGCGGCAGACATACCGTAGAAAGGAAACCTCTACCTTTTGGCTTTAATTATGAGTCTCAGGTCCAGTTTCTGTCCTACTTAATGGAGCGAGAAGCCCTTGCCAGGCTTGACTTGCCCTCCACAGCAGGTTCTTACAACAAAGCACAGTTTGAACAGCTTATGACTTGGATTGGTAGTTGCAGACTCATTGCACACAGTATTCCATTGCACCAGGCTTGAAAGCAGTGCCCGTTGTGTACTGTCAGATATTGAGTCTCTAATGATTTTCTTGACTAATTTTATACAATAATCGTCACCCTGATAATTACTAATGAGGCTTAAAAATAAGACAAAATTCTGACTGTAGCCTAATAAACTATCACGATAGCCTGTTTCCATAAAATCTGTTGAAGGAGAACATAGTTTTCCATGTCAAATACGCACCTATATTTTAAGATTTGACTACATTGTCTCCTGGAATGTGAATTCTTCTCATTCCTCTGGATAGATATGCATTCACCTCTCTTCTTCCTTATCACAGTGATCACACTTATCATTTAACTCATTTACTTTTTATTTGTAGCTTGAGTAATTATTGTACAAACTACAGTTTTTGTTCAAGAACGTGTGCTTTATAAGATATGATGAGTTTGGAGACCAAAAATGCCTAGAATAATTACTTGAATGAGGATTAAAAACCCAAATTGCATTTTGCACACAAAAATATGTTTTGTTCCTGATTACTTTTCTACATTTATCAACTCACATTTGCTTAGAAATCTATTCATAAAGCCACAGTACATTTTGTTTTTATTCTCTCAACGTGGGAACCAAAACTGAAACTTACAGAAATGCATAAAAAATAAAGTGTTGAAAAATTCAAGTTGGCAGTTCTCTACATTACAATAAATACATATATTTTCTTTCTATGAATAACACATGGTTTGGACAGGTGTTAGTATTAATAACAATAAGATTTGCATATTTTATAAACAAGTTTGCATATGTATCATAACATCTAACACTCCATACATAAATTTCCACAGATGTATCTTTCTCGTCTACAATATGTGTAAAACTTCCTAACATGTACCGAAAACACTACAGCAAAAACGCTTAGTGTAGCAAAACTGGCCATATACATTTATTCACAAGACCTAATACACTGAATTTATGCAATCAATTAAATCACTTGCAAATTAAATTTCACCACAGGATCCAAAAGTCTAAAAGTACTCTTGGAGATGAGAATTAAATCAAACCCTTAAAGTTAAGATATTGAACAGTAATGGCTTGTTTGTTTTTTTATATGTTTAAAAGAAAGGCTGTAGCAATTAAAACTCCTTTTTCTATCTGGTGTTGTGTTGGGAAGGCATAAATGCAGAGACTCCCTTATCCTTCCTTTTGTTTATTTTTGGCCAGCTGCCAGTTAAGGCTGTAACTCTAGCTTGTGGAAATTGGTTGAGTAAATGGAGACAATGAACCAGGTGCAGTGGATAAAGATTAGAGAGGCTGAAATTATACACTTAGTGAGGTATGATTTTATTGTTTCAGCAGGGGCATCAACTCCTACTACAGGGAGGAGGGGTGTGGAAAGTAAAGCCACATCAATCATAAACTTCTTCCTGGACATGTTGGTTGGTATCTCAAATGGCTATCCATAAATTAGGTATATTACATGAATAGCTGTTTAAAATTTGTTTGGTTGTGTTTTTATCAGAAGTATTAGATTGCATTTGTCTTTCTTTTTCTGTCTTACCACATCTGCTTGCCCACTGATGGATAGATTTGACAAAAAATTTTGAGGGCTTCTCGATAAAGGAAGACATCTGTATAAATTTAATCTCAGGTCACTTACAAAATGTTCTGTCAGTGGAGTCTAAGGCTTTTACTACATCATTAGCTACTATTGTGCATAAAGATCATCTCAGGTTGATTTGATTGATTACGGATGATATGTATTTCATTCTCTGAATTTGTAACACGCTTCAAAAATGGTAGATTATATGACCCTTACAAGCAAATTTTTTGGCATGAACATAGTCTCAGTGTTCTGAAGACATAGGCTGTTATTTTTGGTTATGATCTCCCTTTCTCAGCTGATTGGGTCATATAAAATTTCTGACACTGATCAAACAATTTCACATGTCTTTCCCTGGAAGAGGTGTGGTTTGGCATTCTTCCTTCCTTGCGTGTGACATTAAGGCAAATCTTTGGACAATTTACAAGGAAAATCTTACAATTTTATATATAAATAAATATAATAAAAGCAAAAAGACAAGGGAGTTAGAAATTCTTTATAAATCCAAGAATAATTCTTCTGCTTGTGGATATCAAAGTTATTAAAATATTGCTAAAAACTTTTTGCATTTATCAAACCTGATATATTCTATAAAATCTTCTATGTTGAAAGTTTTCACAACACTGTCATTTACAGGAGACTGAAGTATTTTATCATCCAATGGATGTTCATACTGAAAACAGCAATGTACTCTATTTTGTTTAAGCAAAACATGGATTAAGTAAAGTGTATATATAAAGCATATTTAGACAAAGTAATGTAAATCTTGAGTAAAACATTCCATCAGTAAGAGCTTTGCCAATGATGTTTCTTACAATCCGAAGAGTTGCCCATCACACTCTGCACTCTCATCAGAATGGATAAGGAGTGTTCTCCTATTTACTGATTTTTTTTTAAGTTTACTCATTTTATTTGAGAGAAAGAGGTGAGAAAAAGGGCAGGAGAGGAGCAGAAAGAAAGGGAGAGAGAGAGGGGAGGGGGAGAGAGAGAGAGAGAGAGAGAGAGAATCCCAAGCAGATTCTGGAAATTATGGAAATAGAGATATATCTCTCCATTATATATATACATATATATATATATGTATGTATGTATATACCCTAACAGTCATTTCCTCTCCCCCATTTCTGAGATTTATTATCAGTCTTCAACTCCAAGCACCACCGAGTCAAGGCAAACCATTTTCCTTTTTCAACCTCACAACAAGTCTCCTGCAATGTCTGAACAACCAATATGTTGTTAATATCTTTTGGAAAAGAGCACTAGGAACTCCTGAGAGTGCATTTTGGGTGAGGTGGACATGAAATTTAACTTCTCATTCCTTTGAGATTCCCATATTAGAAAACCTGGTCTTTAAGTAAGGTCTCAAAGTGTGTGTTGTCAAGAGCATGTAGTCCACCAATGTGTAGAAGTATTCATTGTTGTATTCCTGTGGTATTCGTTGAGGACACAGAAATTGTGACATCCTTCTTGATTTTTGTTGCTATGTTTTAAATATTTCCCTTTTATTAAGATGTATTTATTTTGGGGCACCTGGGTGACTTAGTCGGTTAAGCGTTCAACTTTCGCTTAGGTCATGATCTCGCAGTTTGTGGGTTCGAGCTCCGCGTTGGGCTCTGTGCTGACTGCCAGCTCAGAGCCTGGAGCCTATTTCAGTTTGTGACTCCCTCTCTCTCTGACCCTCCCCTGCTCACGCTCTCTCCCTCTCTCCTAGAAATAAATAAAACGTTAAAAAAAAAAAAGATATATTTATTTTGAGTGAGAGATAGAGAGATTAGAGGAGGGGCAGAGACACAGAGAGAGAAAGCAAGAGAGAGAATCTCAAGCAGGCTCTGCACTGTTAACACAGAGCCCAATGTGGGGCTCAGTCCATGAACTGTGAGATCATGACTTGAGCCAAAATCAATTGTTGGGCACTCCACTGACGGAGCCTTCCAGTTGCCCCCAAATATTTTCTTTTTATTTACTGTTTTGAAATCTAAGGGTAACTTCCTCAAGAATAAGCATAAACTTTATATAGAGCTAGACCTAACTGTCTGACTCTCAGTAGACTCAAAATATTTAGAGATATTAGAAGAAATATTTGCCATCATTTGTTTTTTTCAGAATACAACCTAATATCATTCAAGTTACAATAATAACCTCTGAAGTTTTTACTGAAGTTTGATACTAGATCTAAGAATATTTCTCATCTTTTTGGTGTTGTTGGGTTTATGAAATATATCCTAAGATCGTGTCAAATAACTGGGCATTGTAGTACTGTTTAAGTAATATTAGATTGGAAATAAATAGTTACTAAAATATAAAATAATTGTCCTGAAATTCTTATCTGGTTTAAGGTAGGACATCTCTGGTGACATAATATCAGTTTTATCATAAGCAACATAAGATTGTACTTAAGGTGATATTACAGGTTCTTCTTTGATGAGACCTATCTCTTCCTTCTTTGTCAAGTCCTTGGTCTGTGAATTATCTTAGAAATAAGATTAGGTAAAAGACTGTCATCTTTCACTGTAGAAGCTATCATCAGACTTCTGCTTACCATATCTCAATTTAAAAAATAATACTATACTTGATCAATATGATATTTAGCCCTCTCTCCATCTTTCTTCAAAGATATTAAAATATATTAGCCATCATTACACATCCTTGTGAACCAAGGCATCATAATCTTTACTCAGGCATTGCCTCTAATTCACAAGTGATGTTATTGTACTCCTGCCATTCTAGAATCCCAGAGTGCCCAATGCCGTGTAAGCACCTTCTGTCTTTAACTCTAGTTTACATGGGAAACCACATTCAGTTCTTCAAAGATGCTAGTGAGCATTGCTCTCTTCCCTCATTCCCCTATGACTAGTCTATTTAGTTTTTCTGCATGAAGATAATGTCCCCCAGGATTACTTGTAGAAATTACGGGAAATAATTCCCATAGGATTTTCAGAATACACCAGATAATTCCATTCTAAAATTATCATCTGCTTGAGACTTATACACCCTATCAAGGATATTCTAGCATCTCTACTTCATTTCCCATCATCTATTTCTGTATCAAACTTTGAGAAACCACCTCAGGATAATGTTAGTAATGTCTACAGGTATTTTTGAAACTCTTGTATTTAGAGACAAGATTTATTGCCCCCATGTCAATAAATGTTTTGTTAACCATCTTTATATCTTTCCTGTCTTCACGATGATACAGCAACATCATTCTAAATGTATACTTACCTACTTGGTAGGCATAAGTATTGATCCAGATCTTTCTTTCAATGCATAGGTTATTTCTTCTCAGAGCACAGGCTATACTTTAAAACTTAGGATAAGAGAATATCTGGCTTTTCAGGCAATTAAGATCATAGGTGAACTATCTTGAAACCAACAAGAAAAATCTTCAGAATACATGCCCTGTGGGAGCTCTTTGCATAATCTCAAGGAAAAGATATGCTAGGGTCCTCAGGAGAGTAGGAGACAATTGCTTTTCCAACCTTAGAGGATTCAGGAGAGTCAGGGGGTTAAAAATTTTCTCAGATTCATTTATCTAGACACTCCTAATCCTAGGTCTCACCCTCCCAGTCTCTTTCCACCCTTTGACATAGGAAACCTATCAAGGCTAGACACAGAGTCTATATTGAAGCATTGTTCTCATTGTTCAAGGTGTTAAGCTTGATTTATGACAGCTGCAATACATGTGACTGTCTCTAAGTGTTGCTGTAGAAGCCCTTTGACATTCGCTGATTCCCCTAAGTTAACAATTGTATTCCCTGGGTCTATAATTTTCTTTTTAAAAACTTTGAATGCAGTTATAAAAAAAAAAACAGGCTATTCAACAATTGTTATAATAATTATTATTGTTTCCATTCTGTTTAGTGAAGTCAAAGCATATTTTGGTGTTTTGTGATTCACTGTTCCCCTTACCGGTTAATCACAGTTAGGAACTTTAGTATTTATGATGTGCTTCGTGCAAGAGAAATAAGAATCCAAACTACCATCAGTAACATGGTACTTTTAGACTAATGAGTAATCTAGGTCCTGAAATCTATCCTGAACATAGTTAGGATCCTTCATCATAGTCACTGCTGTACTCAGGTTCATCAGAAAGCAGAGTCTGAGGGAGAGTCTGAAGAAGCATAATCCCAAAGATAGCCATTGAAGTACAGGAGCAGGGTCAGGAAGAGCCCATATAAGAATTTATTATCCAGATGACCAAAACTGGGGCCCCTGGATAACTCAGTTGGTTGAGCATCTGTCTTCAGATCATGTCATGATCTCATGGTTTATGAGTTCAAGCCCTGCTTCAGGGTCTCTGCTATCAGTACAGAGCCTGCTTTTCTCCCTATCTCCCCTTACCCCACTTGTACTCCCTCTCACGCTCTCTATCTCTCGCTGTCTAAAATAATAAACACTAAAAAAGGAGAAGAAAAGATGACCACAACTAATTGGAATGTATTGCTTTATATGTTTTAAATGTCTGAAAAAAAAAAAAAAGCTGTAAAAACTATCTCAGAACTAGCTCTGTGGAAGAATTTATTCACATCATCCTATCATATTGGTTTGAGAAAGAGAACAGAAGAAGATAGCCCTCACATCTGGGAGCTATTTTCTACCAACTTAGCCATGATGTTTTTTTGTTTAACAAACTTTTTTCATGATATCAACAGTAAACAAGGACTGTCCCTGACTACAAAAGAAGAGAATAACAAGATTATTACCAAATATGCCTGAAGAGTGATAAAAATAAATATATTTGCAAGTACAAAATCATGGCCAAACATTCTTTTGTCCTCATAGCTTCTTTTTTAATGATACCCTGGGCTCTGTTCTCTTCCTCTTGTATTTAACATAAAAAAAAAATTCTTCAGAGTGTCTCTGACTTCCTAGAATCCTCAACCTAGAAGAGCCCATGCTTCCTTGACCCTCCCACTAAATCTCATAACAGATTTCCAAAATTCTTTAGGCAAATGTGTATTAGTCAAAATTCTTCAGAGAAATCAAACCAATAGTATAGATATATAAATATAGATATAGATGATCTAGATATAGATACAGATAAGAGGAGATTTACTATAGCAATTGGCTCATATATTTATGGATCCTGAGAAGTCCCACACTCTGCTATCTGAAAACTAGGAAACCAGTGGTGGAAATCAGTCTGTGTTCTAATGCCTAAGAAAGTGGACAGTGATGGTGTACCATCTGAGTCCTAAAGTATGAGAACCAGGACCACCAATGTCAAAGGGCAGGAACAGATCGATGCTCCCAGCTCAATTAAAAAGAGCAGATTTATCTTTCTTCCAACTTTTGTTCTATTCAGTCTCAACAGATTCGACGTTGCTCAATCACATTGGTGAAGGTAATGTTTCCTCAGTCTTTGAACTCAAAAGCTAATCTCTTTCAGAATACTCTCACAAACACACTTACCAATATTGTTTTACAAGTTACCTTGGCATTCTTTAGCACAGTCAAGTTGACACATAAAATTAACTATTACACCCTCTTAACAACCTTTACTGGCAAAGTACCACATTTTCCATTGTTTTCAGTGTTCTTTGCTATCAAAGGTTAATAAGCTTAAGTTTGACCATAAATGTGCTCCTATGGACTTTGCCTGGTGTCCATAAATAGAGGAATCATTCACACTTAAGAATTGCATATAGTTGAATACCAAGTTGGTTCCTATGGCCGCCTCAACAATACAGCTCCAGGGCAAGAAGCATCAGGGACATGAGGTAAGGTGCTTTCATGTGTGCCTGTTCGAATATTTCCCCAGTCCATAAAAAAAGGTTATCACAGTATTAGAGATGTACCAGAGATGGAAGGCCCATTGAGGTAAGGTACTTGATGTCTCTTACCCAATTACTGTCTAAACAATGTGGGGCAACACTTCAACTGCAGTATAATGTGAAATGTGCTCTTTAAGCCTAACTGCATTTACACTTCTGTTCTTTAGTTTTTGTTTCTTTATTCTAAGAGAGAGAGACAGGCAGAGAGAGAGAGAGAGAGAATCCCAAGCAGGATCCACATTGTCAGCATAGAGCCCATTGTGGTACTAAAACTCACAAATTGTGAAATCATGACCTGAGCCATAACCAAGAACCAGATGCTCAACTGACTGAGCCACCTAAGCTCTACATTTCTGAAACATGCTGAGAAAGCAATATCAAGATGATGGGGATTGGTTAAAATTATTGTATGATAAACACTTCAAAATTGTGAATATTAAATTTTAAGTATCTTGTGATGAGTTTATATGTACACATTAAGGATTATTTATGCACCTATGTTTGGAATAAAATTTGTTGATAAGTTTAGGTAAACATGCATCTAGAACCAAGTTATCTCTTCTTTGTAATTATGTCTACATATTGAAGAAATAAATTGAATTTAACTTTCAAGACAAGATATTCGTCAGGATGGTTTTCAGAAGAGTTAACCATTTAGGGCCTTACAGATGATTGTTAACTGAAGTTGGTCTTCAATGATATTTGTTGCTAAAGTAGACTTGAGATTTATGTAGCCCTGTTGTCCTGTAAGCTCCAGGTATTTCACATTTCTCTTCTATATGTTTTCAGTGACCTCTGGGATGATATTTAAACAATATAGCTGACCATGGCTTTTTTTCTTTTCTAGAACAACAACAACACTCTTTTATCCAGTATCCTTTTAGCTGGGTACCCATTTACAGAATTCCTCTCCTATGACAACGTGAGCAGAATCATTTCCTTTTTCCATTTTAATAACTATAAGTTTTCCTCTTTAATTTTAGTTTTTATTTTCCATAAAATGTTGGAAGACCAGGCATAACACTCTTAAGTATGTATTGTTCCTTGTTACTCCAACATGCTTTTCATTAATTTCAAGAGACAAATTTTCTTTAGGTTGTACAGTATATTGGAAGTAAAAACCCAGATTTAATAATCTCAGATTTAAGTCACATGTTCTACTGTCTTTATTCATTCATCCACGTATTTCTTTATTCACTCAGTGAATATTTATTGAGTATTTCTGTACCAGGCACCATGCCAAGTACTTGAAAACAGTCATAAACATAATGCACTCAACCCCTGTTCTCACAAGGTTTATAATTTAATACCATTATGCTTAAGAATCTCATGGTAAATATGAAAAAGGCTTTCCGTATTGAGGATGACCTTTAAAAGATATGGAAAGGCAATTTTAATATTGTCTGCAAGCTCTTAAGCATTTTCTTATGCAGATTTGCAGAGGAAGGTGTCCTCAGCTAGCAAAGCAGGTATTCTCCCTAGATAAAAACAGTAATTTGGTAACGGGTATTCCAAAACAATGTTTCCCTACCATTAGCACTTTGGTTTTTCACTTGGCAAACACTGAAAAGGACTGAATCTGTACACTTGGAATACAACTGGAAATAACACGATGTTAATACTTTTTATGAAACTTGATCACTTAATACTTCATCAAGCTCAGAACATCTTCATTTAAGCATTAGCATCGCTGTCTACTATGAGGAAATTCCAAGAGGTGCATTCAGGGGAAACTAAAATCAACCGATAGGGGGAAAATCGACATGTTTAACATCAATAACTACAAATGAGAGACTACTTTCCCTTTTCCTATATTTATGCAAATCCTGATATTGTTAATAAGCCAAACAGTTTTGTGAAAGCGATTTCAAATCATTTTGAAGCAAAAATTTCTGTTAGATTTAGTACAATAATTCTGTAAGTGGAGACTGTACTCTAAGAGGTAAAGAAATAAATACATAAAATGTGAAAACTTATTCCCTGGAGAACAAAATTATTAGAGTAGAGCACAACAAAAAGTTAGTAATAAACTATCTTAATCCATTAAAACATAAACTTGCAAATTTGGATGATGTAAAACCAAGTGACTACAAAGATACAATATGATAGTTAAATAATTTTCACAGTTTTTCAGGTTTGGATCATATTAAACTTTTGTGAAAGTTTACTTCTTGTTGCTTATTGCTGTCATAGTTCTACATGTAACTGAAGAAATAAACCTAAAAGCTACTTTATTTTACTAGAGTTGTCTGGAAATTTAGACTTTGGAAATTATAAGTCTCTGAATCAATAACTTTTCGAACTTATTCTTAGATGTATTTCTGCCTATATGCAAGTACCACTAAAATCATTTTACAGTGGTAACTTCATTATAAATATGATAGAAATGTAGAGAGAAGAATAAAGTGTGTGTGATTCCAAATTAATGTTGCAATTATAAATCTTTTCCTTTGGTCTTTATTAGTTTCCAAATAGCTGTATATTTCCTTTTAAAAATACTGAATACAGATTAATACTAAACTCTATCAAATGCACACATATGATATTAGTTCATGTAAATGCATATCTTTAGTAGATAAGAAATTAATGATTACCATCAGTTAAGAACGAGAAAGTTTTGAGTACAAAGGGGTAGCATCCTTCTATATTATTTATATCCTGACTGAAGGAGGGTGATGGGCAGTGATTGTAGGATTCTAAGCATTTCTTAAAACTCCCAACACTGTATGCCCCTAAAAAGCAAATTTTGCTACTTTTGAATTTTAAAAAAGAAATAAAATGGATTTAGACAGCTTTATTCTTCAGGCCACTCAAATAATGTACAAGAACTTTCAGAGTATGCAAATTCCCTTTTCCACAATTTTCTGCTTAGATTTCATCAATACTTTTTGGTTATCCTAAATTAATGATCATATAGTCTTTATAAAATTTTTTAAGAGTTTTATTTTGATATTTCAAATTTTGTTCAATTTGCAGGATTCTTTTTATGTTTACTTACTTTTGAGAGTGAGAGAGACAGAGCACAAGAGGGGGAGGGGCAGAGAGAGGGAGACACAGAATCCAAGGCAGGTTCCAGACTGAGCTGTCAGCACACAGCCAGACGCAGGGCTCCAACCCAAAGACTGCGAGATCATGACCTGAGCCAAAGTTGGATGTTTAATTGACTGAGCCACCCAGGCTTCCCAATTTGCAGGAAAGTTTTAAAAACTAAGATTCTAAAATGGCTTTAAACTTTTTGAGAAGAGTAGTAACATTTTTAAAGCAACCTTTACACGAAGAACTTAAAAAGTTGCCTGATTTTCACATATCTGGTGACTCCAATAGCTTTCTATTTGTGGGTATTGATGAATAGTATTGATGAAACGCTTTCCAGGGTTTTGTATTGTCTAGCACATTTTCTTCTTAAATTCTTAAGTTCTTAAATTCTCTGACTGCAATATATCCACTAGTTTCGGTAAGAATACTGACAAAGACTTCTTCGTTCGAATAGTATAAGTCACATTCCAAGTTTCAACTCTCACATTTTATTCTAAGTTTTGTTTAACAATTACTCATCATTTTGATTTGCCAGTTATTTTGTTCGATTGATAAGAAAACTGGAAGATGAGAAAAAATGGTCTTCTCTCTTAAAGAACTTAAAAGTATTCTCAAAAATATTAAATTACCGAACCCTAATGCTTATGGGTCATAACAAATGCCTTAAGACAGTGGTTCACAGAGGTGGAATTAAGAATCTTAAGCTCATTTTTATAATTGGAAAAGGATCATAAAGGGGCCCCTGGGTGGCTCAGTTGGTTAAGTGCCAGCTTCAGCTCAGGTCGTGATCTCACAGCTTGTGAGTTCAAGCCCCGTGTTGGGCTCTGTGCTAAGAGCTCACAGCCTGGAGCCTGCTTCTGATTCTGTGTCTCCCTCTCTCTGCTCCTCCCCAGCTCATGCTCTGTCTCTCTGTCTCTAAATAAATAAATAAATAAATATTAAAAAGAAAAAGAAAAAGGAGCATAAATATCAAAAGGCTTTAACCCCAATGGCATCACATTATTGTATGAAACCAAAAGTCTCAGATGTGTGTGAAGTTGAATTTCTCAAAACTATTACTCAGGTAAAGATGCTCTTGCTTCCCCAGCCCTTAGGAATAAAGTGTGGAAAGATGGCTTGGCTGTTTATCCCTCCTTCTGGAAGTGTTGCAGCCTGTGGCTACACCTTGTTAAGAAAATCTCCAACTCAACATGTACTCAAATGAGCACTAATGTTTAATTAAATAAGTAAATCCTATACTTTACTATGTCTGGTCTGTTATTACACCTATAAAAGGAATTAATTTTAAAAGTTACAATTTTTCTGTTCTAAGATGTTCATTTTATTCTTTTATGTTAACAAATTACAATCTCTATTAAATTCTTTTATGATTTTACCTTTTATTTCACTTTTGTTTCTATATTGTTTATTTTTATAATCATCGTAAGTCCTTTTGTGCTAACACCAATACCTAAATTATCAGTGTACCTCTTTCAATTTTTCTTATTCTTGACTTGATTATCATTTATCATTTAATACCAGTTTTTATGTCTTCTAATACTAGATTCTGTGCCATATATAGATCTTGCAGTTACCTCTTAGAAGGACTTTATACCTAAGCACTGTAAAGACAGATTTCACTCCCTTTCAGATGGAATGCTTCCTAGCGTTTGGTTTGTTCAAGCTTTTGATTGAGATCCTGGCAGACATCCCCCCCCCCCCCTTACTCTGAAAGTTTTGCTTTTCAAAGATTTTTAACTTAGCTCTTTGGTGTTTAACTGTCAAATAAGTTCAAAATCTGACAAAGGTCCTAAGAGAAAGACCTCTCCTTAGCATGACTTGTCTCCCAAGCATTGCAAGATAAGAAGAGATTTTCCTTTATCTTTCCATCTCAGTCCCATAGCCTACTGTGGTACCCAGGTAATCAGCAAATGTCATGGGAATACAAATTTGGCAGAAAATTAGAAAATATTCTGGAGATTATTATGTCATGCCAGCTCATGCAACCTCAAAAATTATGCTGATTCTTCTTTTTCCCAGTGCAGTTTTTCTGCTTATAACCAACCTGATTTTTAGCTCGGAATAAAACTTGAAAAATAGCCACTAGCCACCTCAACTCAAGCTAGTACAGGTTCTTCCCTCTCTGCTAGTTTAACCTATTGTTCTGGCTTCTGCAGATTTCCAATGTGTTCACTTATGTGACCCTCAAGTGCTTCCCTTTATTTACAGTCTTTGTAGAAGAATTGATGATGTGCTGCTACGTGCTGTGTCCTACTAAGAAATGGATTATACCAACTGTGCTCTGCATTGCTTTTGTGCTTGATTTTAACTTTTGCTGCTGGGGCATAGGTTTCTAGGATCCCAAACAGATGGATTTTTCCAGGTTAGGATGGTTTTGTTGCAAGTTAATAAACTGTACATTTCTTTGGAAGGATAGCTGTATATAGTATTTTCAACATCACTGAGTCTTTTTTTTAATTTAATTTTTTAAAATTTTTATTTATTTCTAGGAGAGAGTGAGAGAGAGAGAGAGACAGAGTGAGCAGGGGAGGGTCAGAGAGAGAGGGAGCCACAGACTCTGAAACAGGCTCCAGGCTCTGAGCTGGCAGTCAGCACAGAGCCCGACGCGGGGATCGAACCCACGAACCACGAGATCATGACCTAAGCGAAAGTCGGACGCTTAACCAACTAAGCCACCCAGGCGCCCCCAACATCACTGAGTCTCAAAAAAGGTGGATGTTACAGTAGAAGTAGGCAAGACTCCAAAGCCAATCTAGCCTAATAGCTGCACATAGTCTAGAGATACCTTGTCACTGAAATAGTGAAGCATAAATTATCTAATCAAACATGGTTGATAAAAATTTTTATTGGCATCTACTTTATATAAGTAAAATACATTTTTATGAACAAAATAATAATCAAAGGATGTACTTATAACAAAATTAATGTAGTACATTAAAATGTATCTGAAAGATAATCTTAGATGTCTAAAACATTTAAAAATGGAAGGATTTCATATTTTAATATAATACATATTACCAGAAAATCACAAAACTATACAACAATGTAAAATGAGAAGCAAAAAAAACGAGAAAACAAAAACCATAAAAATGTAAGTTGAAATTGAAATTAATGAAAGAGTGAAGAAACTATAGAAAAGTTTGGTAACATTAAAATTGATTATTTTATGACAGTATTGGAAGAAATAAGACCTTGAGTATCTGATGAAAGAAAATTAAAATTATATAACAAAGTTATGCAATGTTGGAAAGAGTAAATTGAGATATGCCAACTATTAAAACAAGATTAAAGGGATGCTTCACAAATTAATTTTAAGAACGTTGGATATTTAATGACTCTAAACATGTCTCAGAAAATTTCTACTGGGAAAATTTATCTAAAGAGTTACAAACCTCTAAAAAGCATTTACTCAGAGATGAATATTTAAATGAAAAAGATACTATATCCAGATTATTTTACATCTAAAATTTAATGTTTATATATACCCATGTTATTTCTGCAATTATATAGTATATACAAAGATACTAAAACTCTTTCCCAAATATTCTATACCTCTTAATTTCAAAATCTGTTTAACAAATTAATGATCAATACCATACCATTATATCAATATTTGGTTTAAAAAAAGATTTATGAAGAAACTTGCTACCAATCAGAAGCAATACATTGAAGAATTTATTTATTTTTTTAAAATGTTTTATTTATTTCTAGGAGAGAGAGAGAGAGAGACAGCGAGAGCAGGGGAGGGTCAGAGAGAGAGGGAGTCACAGACTGAAACAGGCTCCAGGCTCTGAGCTGGCAGTCAGCACAGAGCCCGATGTGGGGCTCAAACCTACGAACCGCGAGATCATGACTTAAGCGAAAGTCAGACACTTAACCGACTAAGCCACACAGGCGCCCCAATACATTGAAGAATTTAAAATGAGGTAATGACAAACATGATGAATTATATTTACCAGTAGTTCCAACGATCAACAAATCGAAAAAATGAGTATATGAAACACTGTTTCCGTAAAGAATCCGTGGTATTCCAGTGACCAAAAATATTCAGCTTTTTTTCTACAATTTAGATAACAAAATGAAAAAAGACCTTTGTTACATTTCTGTTACATGCAAAGATATACAAATAAAGAGGAAATAGTATCTTTATTTGCAAATTATATATTCTATGTATAATCTCTAAGTATTATTGACAAGCAATATTGACAATAAATAACTGAAATTTATAAGAAATTTGATAATTAGCAATATCCAATTAAAATAAAATTAGAAAAATACAAGTGTTTAGGAATACATATAACAGAAAAAAAGGGCCTATGTGAAGAAAACTCTACTTCATATAGAAAGATATAAAACTTCATGAAATATCATAATAAAACAAGATCTGACTTAATGTATAGACAATTATATTCTGGAAATAACTCACAGTTATAAAAATGTCACTTCTTCCTAAATTAATTATAAATGTAATAAAATTCCAATCATATATCAAGTGATATGTGATTTGCTTTTGTAATTCATAAATTCATTTTAGAGTTTATATGTAAGAAAAATATTTTTTTCTGAAAATTACTGTGAAAAATCACAAAAAAAAGAGAATTAGAAAACATTACAAAAGAATAGTGAGGAGTTCCTCTTTCTTCTCCAAATTAAAACTCATTTAAAAGAATGTTAAATTAGATGCTTTGAGAAATTTCTTTTTTTTTTTTTTTTTACAAATAGTTTATTGTCAAGTTGGTTTCCATATAACACCCAGTGCTCATCCCCACAAGTGCCTTCCTCCATACCCATCTCTCCCCTCCCCCCAACACCCATCAGTCCTTAGTTTGTTCTCAGCATTCAAGAGTCTCTCATGGTTTGCCTCTCTCCCTTTCCCCCACAATTTCCCCCCTTCTTCTCCCCCATGGTCTTCCGTTAAGTTTCTCCTAGTCCTCCTATACGTGCAAATTTGTGGTATTTGTCCTTCTCTGCCTGACTTATTTCACTAAGCATAACACCCTCAAGGTCCATCCATGTTGCTACACATGGCCAGATTTCATTATTTCTCATTACCATGTAGTATTCCAAGGTATAGATAAACCACATCTTCTTGATCCATTCATCTGTTGATGGACACTTAGGCTCTTTCCATGTTTTGGCTATTGTTGAGAGTGCTGCTATGAACATTGGGGTACATGTGCTCCTATGTGCTTTGAGAAATTTGTAATGCCAGTATTTACCCAAGGAGAGTTAGAAAATCTTAAGAACTTTCAATCAGATGAACACTTAAATTTAACAAACACATTTAATCCAAATTATTTTATATCTGAAGTTTAACAAACACTTCTATACAATACAATTCCTGTGTGATTTCTGTCATCACGGAACAAGGAACAGACTAAAACCTTTCTTCCAAATATTGTCTGAATCTTAATTCCAAAAGCTGTAAAACAAAGTAACAAAAATACTATATTCAATTATATTAATATGTGATAAGATGTAGAGTTGATAAAGAAGTTTGACAGAAGTTATCAGCAATTGTTTTCAAGTTTTAACTTGAGAAATCTTGAAAACATTAGTAGAGTTTGAACACTACGTAGGAAGCAGAAGATAAGAGCAAGGACAGGCAACCATAGAAGGAAATATTCAGTGGATGTCTGAGGAAAATCTATGTCCTCACTCTCTCATATTGAGTTCTAGATGTCATTCCAGTAGTGAGAAAACTCCCAGAGTGTGAAAGTCATCCATCTCTTCCCCCTTGGAGGCAGCAAGTCCCATGGAGTTTCTTAGGTCCCCACAGAATGACAGTGAAGTTCAGGAGTGCTCGGATTGATTTGCATATATCATCATAGAGGATCCATCACAGAGCTGCACACTTGCCAAAGACCCAGAACCCAATGTTTTCCCGATCCCCACCTCTTGCCGTAGAAATCTAGAACTCAGAAGTGGAGAGCGGGACCAGGGGCCTGTAGCCCTGGTATGAGGAGGCTGCAAAGGCTCTGTGTGGAACTCAGAAATCTCTGAGGACAAGATTTTACTTCTCAATCTAGGTTTGATACTGAGTAAACTCAGAGCCACTTAAACTCATTAAGTTCCCCCTAGGGAACTGGATATTTGCAATTTAGGTCTCCTCAAATGTTTATGTCCCCTCACAATTCACGTGCTGAAATCCTTATGTTTAGCGTGATGGTGTTAGGAGGTGATTAGGTCATAACGGTGGGATTCTCATGAATATGATTAATTCTCTTGTAAAAGAGACGCCATAGTACTCTGTAACCCCTTCTGCTAGTTGAGGACATGAGAAGTCTACAACTCGGAAGACAGGTCTCCCCAGAACTCGACCATGCTGGTACCCTAATGTCATACCTCTAACCTCCAAAACTGTGACAAACAAATTTGGGTTGCTTTTAAACCACCTCGTCTGTAGTATTTGTTATTAAAACCCGAATAGATTAAGACAGCATCCAAAACAAACATTAAGTTCTGTGTATGAGAATAGAAAAAGTTCTATGCTGGCACTTTTGATTTTATATTTATAGATATAACTTATAAAACCAGCAAAACTAGAACAAAATAAATGGCACGTGATGTCCCTTCAATTTATTTCCTAATTGGGACTTTTCTGCATTTTTCACAAGGTCCTGGTGTATCTATGATTTGGTATATATATATTTATTTTGCTAAATGTTTGTTTAAAAAGTAATATTTTTTAACATTTTGTGGGCCCCTAGGTGGCTCGGTAGGTTAAACGTCCAACTTCAGCTCAAGTCATGATCCCATAATCTGTGGGTCTGAGCCACACATCAGGCTCTGTGCTGACAGCTTGGAGCCTGGAACCTGCTTCTGATTCTGTATCTCCTTCTCTTTCCCTGCCGCGCCACCGCTCACACTCTGTGTGTGTCCCATCACACCCAGAGTCCTCACCCATCAGTCCTCACACCCATCAGTCCTCAGGAGCATACATATTTTTAAATGAGCTATGTAAGATAGTGACATTTATTTAGAAACACATGTTTACGGGTATAGAGGGAAGGACTGTATGTCTCGTCACTTCACTGTTTCCCTTTTGATGGGCAAGTTAACCAGGGCACGTGTGGAATGTGTACAAAACATACTATTATATCACTCAGCAAGATAGCTAATTTTCTCTTGCCCAACCCCAACCTCCAAACTAAAAGAGACGTGCTGGGACGCCTGGGTGGCTCAGTCAGTTAAGTGTTCAGCTTCGGCTCAGGTCATGATCTCGCGGTTCTTGGGTTCGAGCCCCGTGTTGGGCTCTGTGCTGACAGCCAGCTCAGAGCCTGGAGCCTGCTTCAGATTCTGTGTCTCCCTCTCTCTCTGACCCTCCCCTGCTCATGCTGCCTCTCTCTCTCCCTCTCTCTCTCTCTCAGAAATAAATAAAACATTAAAAATTAAAAAAAGAAGTGCTGATTAGTAAAATAGATATATTACCTTTTATATTCCAAACATTAATGCTTCTTATATGTTGGGGAGAAAACATCCTACACCACAAATAGGTGCTATACTTGGGTAGCTAGATATGACTTAAAATATGTGCATATAGATCAGGCCTTTTTTTATTTGACTCAGAAATATTTCTGCTTCTATTATTTATTATAAACCTTATGAATATAGCAAACAGTAAAGAAAACTGCATAACAACAATAGATACTTTGAATATTTTATTAATATTTTCCCAGATATAGGCTAAATGGAATTATTAAAAAGAAGTAGTCATGTGTGTATGTATGTATTCCAAAATTTAATCATTTATATGCATGTATTCATATATAGACTATATGTAAGGATATATAGTATATGTGTGTGTATCACAAATATTCTAAGCTCTAACTATAGTATACGTATTCTACTTTATAGCATTACTTTTCCTAATAATGCTTGTTATGTGCTAATTTTTAAATTAATGCATTTTTGTACCTACATATCTGCATCATCATCATTAGTAGAATCATCATCCTACTCTTTAACATCGTATAATGTGTCTTTTATAGGTAAAATCTGAATTTTGTAAATAATCTCTTGTTTGGGAGCACACATATGATCAATTTTTAACATTATAAATAATGCAGAAGGAATATCTACCATTAAACATGTATTTCATTCAACAAAATGCACATAAAAAACTGTTGTGGCAAATGGCCACAACAGCACAATAGGAAAAAACACAGAAAATATACGTTTGAGTCATGCTCACACAAATATTTATTTCCAATTACTTCCTGGGAAAGTAATATTAAAAGTATCACTATTTGGTCAAAGAAAATAATAATTAAGGACTCTTTCCATATATTGTTAAATTATATTCCAAAAAGATGGAGCCAAAGTAGAAATCCACTTTAATGTATGAAAATCACCTATATTCCTATAGATATACCATCATTGGATATTGTCATTTAGAGACATAAATATGTCAGACATATCATTGTCTTAATCTAAATAATTTAATTTGGATAATTTCCACTTTTACTTAGATTAAAAAAAATTTTTAATATGCTTTTTGAAATTTGGTATTTCTTCTGAGAGGTACTGTTACCTAAAGGTTAGAAGCCTGTCAGATTGTGCTGGTTTAAATCCCAGGATGGCAAACTCTTTGCTGTATGAGTGTATGCGTTACTTTCCCTATTTATGAGAAATAGGCTTAATAATGGTGAGAACTAAGTGTAATAATAATAATAACATTATTATTGTTATTATTATATTGCATACAAACTAGAATCATCTCTGGCATTTAGGAATTATTATATAAATGTTATTATTGTATGCTCATGGGCATTGCCTATATTTATTTCGGAATTTATCTGCTGTTTTTCTATTATAAGAGATATTGATTCCTTTCAGCCATACATACTCTAACCTCCCTTAATCTCCACAAGTAAGAGCAAGTCTTTCCCTTAGATGCTCCCAAACGCAATGTGTTTTCATTCAGAAAGCTATAATTTCAAGGCTCAATGCTCTAAATCAACAATGCCCTATTTTATTAACCGAGAGACTTGCTCCTGAGTGAACCTGATTGGTTAAAGGGAAGTTTTACTTGTGCTGATGACTAGCTGTTCTTATTAAATAAAACACTAGATTGTGTCTGTCTATATCTAGAGGCACCCACACTTTCCCGGGAGGCCTAGAAATAAATACATGGTGGCTGATGAAAACATAAGCTTACTTTGCCAGTGTTTTTAGATAGATGATCTGCTATAAGGAAATCCACAGTAGTGGCATTAGAGGAAATTTCCAGCTGATAACGTTCACTGTGTTGTTTTTCTGTAAATAATGACAACATTTCAGAGGAGAATTGCTGCAGATTCATACTCACTGGAGGGGGAAAATCACCTCTGGCTCAGTGGCTCTCCCAGTTCTGACAACTAGCTCCATGTCCCCAGGAGGAAACAGACGTTGGAGGAATGCTACCACTTCCAAACTCAGACGGCAGAAAGGACAAGTGGTAAGGCCAAATCCAAGCAAAGAATTTGACATAAAAAGTAATTTAGCAAAGTCCGAATCGCTCTGTATCCCTTGGCTTTTTGATGATGGGCGCAGAAGCTCTGTCTCCACGTGGCCTCATCTCGCAGCAAACTTCTGAATTTAGAGAAATTATCCTAAAAGTTTCTGAAAGACCTAGACCTGACCTCGTCCTCACCATGTGAATAGGAAATCATGCCAGCTTTGTGTCCTCTTGTTAGAGATCCGGCCGTGTAATTAAAAATGAGTCACACTTTGGGAACCACAGAAAGACATCTTTCCTTGAGATTCAGGTATAGTGCTATTTCTGGTAGATTCCAGGGGTCTAATTTATTCAAATGTTCAATAATAACCCAGCAGGGACAGTGCCTGGGGTCCTATCAAAAAGTTTCTGTCTCTCAAACCTCTTGTTTGAAATAAAAGAGGCTATGGAAATTATCTTCCCGTGGCCTTCTTAGTCCTTCAAGACAACAGAGGGGGAAAGGCTTTCTTCCAGCAGTCTATGTATGGTGATATTGCTATTTCTTCACTGTAACAATGTTACCTCCTCATCAAGCACCAGACTCTGTTTAATTTAAACTGGAAGTTGAGCATGGAAAAGCAAAAAAAGGTAAAATCAAACCTGTAGAAAAAAGAAGACTCTTCCTCAATCGGTGCATTTCATACCCATGCCTCTGTCCCATTTGTAAGTAATAAATACATAATTGTAATGCATTAGAGGCACATATTTTATCTTTTGCAAATGCGTCTCCCAAAATGTGTACCACTGATTCCTCTCTGAAAGGACTCAGCAAATAGTTAATACTGAGACTAATGGGCACTCCTTAAAATATAACGTGCTGACAAAACAAAACCCCAACATAAAGAGATTCTCAAGAACACAAAGGAAGCAAGTGTATTGATGCTTGCATTCAATTACTCTACTATAAAGCATTCATTCCTTTGGAAGAACCTATTATTTTTCAAAATAATGCGAAGTCTCAGCAGGTGCCATTGTAGTTGGCTGTGCAAACTGTATCTCCGCCAAATTCCAGTAATTATTTAGACCAGTCACACTCTGTGTGCGCTCTACAACAGTCAGCATTCACTACGTCACTTCAAATTGTTTGCTGGATCTTATTGTGAGGATCGTGACATTCATTACTGGGGACTAAACCCTTCATTACACAGTTTGTCAAAGTCTTCAAGCAATACAGTATTTGAAAAAGAACAAGCAGAATTAGTTTCCTGTTGGGAGCTCTTAGAAGCAAAAACATTAAATAAATTTAAAAAAAAGAGAGAGAAAGAAAAGGATTTCCAAAATGCATGTTACTTTGTCACCAAATAGTGACAGCTCTTTTTTCACTTACATGTCACTCAGATCAGCAAAAGTACATAATATTTGAGAATACCCAATAACTTCTTTTTAAAGGGAGTGTAATTTTGGAAGTTCACTTTTTCAAAATACTATCTTTCCTATAAGTAAATAATACCTATTGCTTGCAGTGGTTTGTTTGTTTACAACAGATACATCGTTTGAGGAAGTATGTGGTGATATTGGAATGAGACATTGATCACCTTGTAAAGCCCCTGTATTAATTCATTTCAGTGTGTCTTTCAGCAAATACAATTTTATAATAACTCCATTGAAGTTCTGAGAGTAGAAAAAATCAGATGTAATATGTTCTATTAAATTTTATTCATTGTATAATTTAACAGCTCTTCCGAATTTCATTTTTTGGTAATGATTATCAAAAAGCAAAATGGGAGGGGCCTAGGTGGCTCAGTTGGTTAAGCATCTCACTCTTAATTTGGGCTTAGCTCATGATCTTGGGAAGATGAGGCCAGTCCCTACATTGGGCTCCACACTGAGCCACTGAACACAGAACTTGCTTAAGATTCTCTCTCTCCTTCTCCCACTTGCTCTCTTTTTCAACCAATCAATCAAATTAAGGAAAATAAAAATGTTCTTCCTGTTCACCAGTGGACAAATTAAATGTTTGAATTAGAGTAACTCAAATATAGAGTGATATTGAATACTGCAAACTACAGCACTCTCTTCCTCTTCTGCCTTTCTAATCCTTGGATCTTATCTATAATAGTTCCAAGGTGGAATTGTTCAGGTAAGAAATGATTATTTCCAATGTTGCATATTGCTTTTCCCCAGTGATATACAGTAACACCACGTGACCTGTTATCTCAAGGGAAGAGTAAGAAGGTGTGGTTGGGAAACAATGCTGCATATATTTCACATGGAGTATTTTATCACAAAGCATACAAATAAACAAACAAAAACTCTCTGTGGGCAGTCAGCTCTTTCATCACAAAAAGATGACCACCATTCAGTCAAATAACACTTGGAATTCTTTTTTGGTCTCTTCCCACCAAGAGACCCTCTTTGCTCCCTCTTCCTGACTATTTCACTGCCAGGACACTACCAGAGGATATTTCTGGTTAGTATTTATATTATTTCCTCATGGAGTTCCTTTATTTTCTTTCATAGGCACTTAAGGGGAAGTTAATGCAACATTGTGTTTTCCAGCAATCTTTTTCATTCAGCTTAACATATAAGATCTATGTTATGGCAACTAGCTTTGCTTCTTAGGTAACTCCTTTGAAGATAAATACGTGGTAATGTCTTCACTGTTATTTCATGGATTACCATCTACAAGACTAGAAAAGGGATAAAGCTCCTACGTAGTGGTGTAAGATAGATGCTCCAACACTTACTGAAAACCAGAGTGACTAGATAAGATATTGTCCAAGATAAATAAATCAACATGATGAGTTAAAAAGAAAACAGGTCCATCCACATATGAAAGAATTCTCAAGAAACTGAGAAAAGACAAGGGGATTAAGAAAGATATTGGCACCAATTGGTGCCATGTTAGGCAGACAACATTCTGATAGGATTTTCTGACCTGAGGAAGTAGAGGAAAGGGTCAAGGATACAAAGACTAAGGGACAAATCTGAAAAGAAGAGAGCCAGAGACTAGGAATCTAAAAAACTATGTGTAAATTCTGCCCAAATCCTGACTGGCATCCAAACCAGGTAAGCATGAGAAAGACAGCATGCCTCCTAGTTAAGACTTAAAAGAACGGAACTGAGATTTGAGCCACCACCTGAGAGTGAGTCCAATCAACTTAATTTCCTTCCAAAACCAGTAATGAAAGAAACACACTCAAAAACAAAAACAAAACTACTCTTCAGAAGAATAGAACTTAGAGTCTCCACACAATAGCAATCACAATGTCTAGTAAATGCTAATAAAAATATAGTGAACATAAAAGAAATTGTTAAATTTTCCAAGAGAAAAGATATTCAAGGAGACCAACCTTGGAATGACCTAGACAAGAAAATATCAGATAAAGACTTTACTTAGCTATTAAAGAGATACTTGGTGACATAAAAAGGAATTAGGTATAGAGTGGATAAAAAGTATGTCTGAGTTATTCAACTGAGAGTAAGAACTAAGGAAACAATTTCAAAGTGACCATCAAAGGAGAATATGAAGCTAGTGTGGAAATGGAGGGACTGGATAATGGGAAATGATTAGGTAGATAGATAGATAGAAAGATAGATAGATAGATATGAATATTTAATATTCATGTGATATGACATTGATACATGACTTGAATAGGGAAAAATCAAGTAAGCTTTTGACAGGAGAGCTTATCATTCCTGAAAGTACAAATTAAAATTGGACTGTAAGACCACATAAATTAATATCCCAATGTTTCATAAAGCTATATGTGCAAAGAGACAACCATAGCTAACTGCATAGGGATCTGTATATTTTGGGGTGAAGGAAACTAAAAGAAATATGGGGAACATTTATATAATTTCTTCCTAACTTTGTATCCTAGGTCTAGAATACGGGTGGCAGTAAGGAACTGTTCTATTGTTAGTTGAGAGACTTATGTAAAGTACCATAAAAATAGAATACCTATCTCAGGTACATCTAAGACTTTTAAATCCCTTAGCAGGCTGCCATATTTCTTTGTCTGAAGCAACGGTTTTTGTTGGAATTGTTTTCTAATTCTTGAAGATTAGAAAAGACCGGGACTATGATAGCCTCTCCAGAAACAATAACTCTTTTAATCAAAATGAATTCAAAAATATTTTTAGTCAGTGTGTATGTGTTAACTTATGAAACAAAATTATGAACAAATACATCGCTTTATACATTGACTTTTCAAAATATCGATAGATTGTCTTAACGGGTATTTCCTGGCAAGGCAGAGTCCACTATGGAAACTTACCATCATAACTTTATTAGGGCTATAATTCCAGAAGCAGGAGTAGGGGCAAAGGGCAGTGTGGTAGGAATAACAGCAAAAACATACAAATGTATGTTACTGAGGTAGCCACCCTATGGTATCAAACAAAAATAACTGCCCAAATTAACAGTCTCACCTTCCAAATGAAATTCCTTGACTTTTGTGTAAATAGGGTGTTTAAAAAATTGTTTTAATAATAAAAATAATTTAATATATCTGAAAATATCTATTCTCCACAATATGTAGTTTCTCTACTTAATGTCCGCAGGTCCTTAGGGAAGGATAGGGTGATAATTATGACATGTAATTGGCTGTAGAGTCATTCCCAGAATGAACTGGTCTATTCTTGAAAAAATTAGTTCTGGGTTTATGGCTGTCTAAAGCCAGAAATTTGGGTTAGGGACAATACTTTTCCATTGTATAATGTACTTTTCTTTTCATTGTTTAAATTGAGCTGCATCCTAACATACTTTCTATCCATCTCACTCTTAGGATTTTTACCATTTATTAGCCATAGATCCCTGCAGATCATTGCACACTGATAGCATCTCCAAGGTTTTTTTTTTCCCCTGATGCTTAAAGGCTGTCATCTGTTCTCTTCTGTTCTGTAACCCCCGAGTCCTCAATGATGTCCACAGGATTATCCCCTAGTATTAGCCTACACAAGACAAGTACCACCAAGCTTGTCACAGCTTCCAGTGTCACCATGAGAGCATGGTTTATGTTTTTAGTGCAGGGATTGCCTTTGGACCTCCCCATAAATATTTATCAGGTGCTGAGCTCTCAGATCTTACATAAGATCATAAGGCATTCCCACATCCTCAATGCTGTTTGATCATTTTCTCAATACTATGGCCACTAAAGATTTGGTATCTCAAACTAATTTGCTATAGATCACTCCAAGTCTAAGATTCAAAGATTCATTGTAGGAAATACTTGGAAGACTCCTCCCCAATCTTCATCAGTTCCCTTTGAAAAAGAGAAGTGAAGGGAAAAGGGATTGAGGCAAAAAGAAAAAAAAGAAAAAAAAGAAAAAAAAAGAAAAGAAAAGTAGGTGGGGAAAGCAAACACAAAGAGCAATACACAACTGAGCACCACTTGGTGAGGCATCAAATGATCATTCAAGATTACAGAACTTTCTTATAAATGGTTGTATGGTATACTGCATTCTAGGACATTCATTAGGAGAAGAGAAAGGAAAAATTTATTTTCTATATCCCATTAACTGCTGTCTAAATTTCCTTCCCATTGGCTTTTAATCCCTAATATTTCCTGGGGATTTTTCCTAAGTGAGTCCGAGGGCAAAGCACAGCTTAGTAGCATCAGGAGTGAGTGAGACAGACACAGAATGGGAATTAAGTGAGCGAGGCACTGTTAGTTCATGCCCTTCTGAAGTAAAGTCACAGCCCATACACAGTGGTCATGAATGTACTAGCTGAGGTAGAGTAAGTGGCCAAGAGCTATGAAGTGAATTGAAGAGAATGTACAGTGAAGCATCAGAAATATCTTGATTGACTGTACCCAAATTGACATCAAAATGCACATGAAAGCACAGAGAAGGATGCCAGGTTTCTACAATACTGGCCCTACCATTGTTAGCCTCCAAGTGATGTGAGTTATCTAAATCCAAGAAAGTCCAGATAAGTGGTTCTATATCCAAGATGCTAATGAAAAAGACAAGCTTTACTGTGAGAAAGCTATCTTCCTATGTGCCCAGAGCATAACCGTTCCCATTAGTGATTTGAAAGACAAACTGGGCAGAATCAAATGGAATAAAGAGAAAAATGAAAAAGAAAAAAAAAGAATATCAGAGTAGTCAAATATATAATTCTTGCTGAGTTAAAATCCAGAACTGAAGATGTTCTCTAAATTGTAAACTAATTAGATGGAAAAAAAAACTGATATATTTCAATTTGTCTCTAAAAAGTTAAACTAACTTTAAAAATTCTATAAGATTCAGATTCAAAAGAGCAATATGTGACCTAAGGATAAACAGAAGGCTGATTGTCTGGATTTCTTAAATAGAATATCCAGAAGACAATGGATTGCACTCTAAAGAAAATGAATATGTAGGCAACAATCTCCATCACACACACCAAGTGACTAGAGCAATGTCTGATGCATATCATATACCCAATAAGCACGTTTTCAAAGAATAAATAAATTTGTCTTAAAGAAAGAAACAAATAATATAAAGTTATTGACTAAATACATGATGACAGTTTTAAAATTACTCTGGTATTTCTATAACATTGGGTATAAATTTTGAAGGGAGCTCACTGATTTTGCTTTAAAATATTCAGATTTGTAATAAAACAGATGTTATATTCTATATAATTATTACATGCTACTAAATAACATTCCTTTGTGTTACATAGCTTAGGCAGTACTTTAAAGAGGATATGATCAAAAATATTGAGCCACTGCTAGTTAGAAAATACTAATCTTCAAAATGCAATAGAGTCTATCAAATTAATTCTTTGTTCAATCAGTACTGAGCCTTCCTTTTGAGTAGACAATGTGATAGGCATTGCTTTTGTGATGATGGACATATTAGACTTGGCCTCTTTCTGAAAGTTTCTGGTTTAGTAATAAATGTTAAGAATACTTAAAAAATAGTAAAAGTGTGATACATAACAAATTACTGTATTGAAATTTTCTATTAAACTCAAATAAATACCTATTGCATTGAATGAAAAAATATAAATCCTTATGCATACTTTATAGAACTACCATTTTGTTACAATACCACTTTATAAAATCTCTTAATTTCATTTATAGAAACTTCAGTCAAATATATAACGCATATAAGTGAATATATATAATTTTTATATGATAAGGTAAATAGAAGCCCATTTGGAGTTTGAAACTCAAAATGGATAAAGCAATTAAAAAATGAATTTTTTATATAGTGTCTCAAGCTTCTATTAAAACTCACTGCCTTCATTAGTCAATTACAATAAATAGAATTTATCTAACATTAAAACACTATGTTAATGGAATATTCCAGTCAAATTGCTCTATTTTATCCTTCATATTTCTCCATGTCATTTTCAGATTGTTCATGACATTTGGAACACCTGAACTTTCTGTTTATTAAAATGTAACTCTTATTTAAAAACTAGCTTAAAAATCACCCATCTTCATTAAGTCTTTACTACCTACAAATATAAAAGTATCTAAGTTATTTTTAGTTTTAAAGAATCTAGTGCTAAAGGTTCCTAGGGGGCTCATTCAGTTAAGATTTCTACTCTTAATTTCAGCTCAGGTCATGATCTCATAGTTCATGAGATCGAGTGCTGCATCAGACTCTGTACTGCCTGAGCTGGGTCTGATTGGGATCCTTTCTCTCTGCCCCTCCCCTGCTTGTTCTTTCTTTCTCTCTCTCTTGAAATAAATAAACATGTGAAAAAAGTATAAATAATTTAATGCCATTTATTTTATAAGACATATTCTTCATCATCATCATCATAATCATTACCATTATCCTTATTTTCCATACTTATATCTTATATCCAATTAATTATCTTTTTTATCTATTATTTATCAGAGACTTGCATATCCAGTGGTTTATGTTGCTAAAATTATAACCTTTGTGATCAAAATATGTCTTATATAATTAGCCCACAAACCTGTGAGGATCTTCATTCACATAATATCCCAATATTTCATTTGAATTATAATAATTTGATCATGGTTGATAGACTTTATTTTCATTATCACTGTCATGTTTACTTGTCTTTATTCTGAAAGTGAAAATAACCAGATGAACTTTATATGGCATATTTTAAAAATAAATTTTCCTCTCTCTAGATTAGATTCACAATCATCCTGCAAAATTGAATACTATAAATAGATCTAACAATCATTCTGTTAGGCATCATTTATGTTATTTCATAAAATAAGTATGACTTCAAACAAAAATATGAAGAGTTTTCATTTTGAAAATATTTTCTTTTGATCTAACGTGAGGGCAATATCTAAGGACAAAATAACAAAGCAACATGCTAAGTCTACTGCAAAATATAATTTAAATGTGTTTATTGATTTACATGGTATTATAATAAAACTGTGGCTTGGTTTGAACATTTCTTGCTTTCAAATAAAAGTGATATTTCTCTTCTGTACACTTCTGATTATGTTTATTTAATATTTATTAGAAACCCATAACATTCCTGGAAAGATAAAGTCAATGACTGATATGATTGTAGTGTCTAAGGTGTTTACCAAATAAGGAGGAAAATGTCACAGAGAACAAGCATAGAGTAAAACCAGGTACATATAGTTGGATACTTTTTCTACATCCAGATTTATTTTTTTAATGTTTATTTATTTTTGAGAGATACAGAGCATGAGAGGGGAGGGACAGAGAGAGAGGGAGACAGAGAATCCAAAGCAGGCTCCAGGCTCTGAGCTGTCAGCACAGAGCCCGATGTAGGGCTCCAACTCACAGACCACGAAATCATGACCTAAGCCAAAGTCGGTGGGCTAACCAACTGAGTCACCCAGCACCCCTCTACATGGAGATTTCTACACTTCACATTCCATGGCAAGTAATGAACTGTGTTGATTTTGCACATTGTAGAATTATAGTTGTGCTGATGCCAGCTGAAGGACGCCTATTACCTGATAGCTAAGTTCTCTCCAGAGGGAATAAAAATCTTCTTTCAAGAGTCCCTTTCTTATTTCCTACACACACAAAAGGTTAAGTTGAGAGTACGTAATTCTTTTTTTTTTTTTTACTTTTGGGGAAGCTGTTTTTTTTTTTTTTTTTTTTTTTCTGGACCTAGGAACTGCATTTCACTTGCAAGAGACATTATAGTTCTCTATTCTAAAGGGTTAAAAAAAAAGGATTGGGGAACTTGCCTTTTATAAGATACCAGCATTTCCATGTATTTGTGCGTTTTGTTCTTGAAATCTGATTGAGTTCCATGAGAGATTTGGCACCCTTTCAGAAAGTAATAAAAATCATTAATGAGTTAGACTATTGAGAAATGTATTTATTGAAAAACCAGTTTCCTGCTGAGCTGCTGAAGTACACAAGACTTGTCTGAAAGATGTGTCTGCTGTGTGGTAGTTCAGCAAACAAAGGAATTCATCACACTTCTGATTTAAAAGTATACACAGGAGGGGCGCCTGGGTGGCTTAGTCAGTTAAGCGTCCGACTTTCGCTGAGGTCATGATCTCGCGGTTCGTGGGTTCGAGCCCCGCGTGGGGCTCTGTGCTGACTGCCAGCTCAGAGCCTGGAGCCTGCTTCAGTCTGTGACTCCCTCTCTCTCTGACCCTCCCCTGCTCACGCTGTCTCTCTCTCTCTCTCCTAGAAATAAATAAAACATTAAAAACTTAAAAAAATAATAAAAAAAATAAAAGTATACACAGGAATACAATAGGGCACACTTAAGCATACAGAGTGGAACAGAATGAGATTGCATTGTTTCTAGTAAGTATTAGTATTCCACATATTATTGCCAACTTATAATGGTTTTCCACAATCTGGGGGTTCTGTTAAATGAATTGTTGTTATTACATCGATCATTGTGAGCCTCGCATTTATTGAGAAATATTGGTCAAATAGTCTGGTTCTCGTCTTTTCAAACGACAACTCTAAGAAATGAGGACCATAAAACATTTAACATAAATGTCATATATTCAAGTGTGTAGAGTCATTAGGTGAGTTTCCATCGGATTTGTCTACTCTTCCAGGAAGATGGTTCATTGGTCGTATGGAACCTCTCTTGATGTTTTTGCTGACGTCCTTCCCAAACCATTTTATTGTGTCTCACTATTAGGACACCGGTTAAGTTGAGCAGATGGAGTTAAGCACACCTAGAGCCAGTAATAGCTGCAAACATTTGATTTTGTATGCATACAGCAGTGTTTTAATGCTGTCTTTTAGGCAAACCAGTGTTTGCCTTGACTGTTGAGCCTCCATAGCATGGGGTTTACATTTCTGGGTCCAGAGCAGCTGCTCTATATCACAGGAAAAAGAATTCAAAGTAGATGGCAATCTAAAAATGGCATGTTTCATTTCTACTCATGTTGTTTAAGCCAAAATATGGCTTTTCGAGTTTGCAAAAGAATATGGAATATGTTTTTCTAGCTGAGTAGCCATGTGACCAACTAAATCTCAGGGGGAATCCGAAACTAAATGAAAGAAGGGGGTGATGGATATTTATGAACATTTTTTTCTGCCACATTTTATGTTTCTCCTGTAAACCTTTCATTTTCTGCTCACCACAAGTCATTGAAGCACTTTCCATTTACTTCTAAACTTGGTTATGGTCTCAAATCACTTTTGTTAGAACTCAAAATCTTCTGTATAATCCATGTGGAATATATTAACAAAGGTGATGCTCGTTTTCATATTTTATCCTTGTTAACCTAAATATTTGACACTGCATTATAAATTTCACATCCTAAATCACTTCTTATTTTGTTCTGAATTTATGTCATAATCTTCTACCCGAGACAAGAAAGTGTCACCAGTTCTCAGTCTTTACATTTGATCATGATTAACTTAAGACTATATTCAGCCTCTCAATCTTCACCATAAATGACTTTTCCTAAATAGTGATATTAGGTGAAATATCACCTTAGTATAATAACTTAAAATAATGCAACTTGTAAGCATTGAAAAAAACAGGTATCCATGTTAGACTACTTTTCTTGAAAGTCCAAAAATCCTGAAGGTTAATTATTGAAGTTGATAATTCAAATGTTTAACTCAAGGGTAACTTGGATGTGTAAATCCTGACTATGAGAACTCAGGCAGGACGTACACCTTATGCTTTGGAACTGCTTGCAGAGCTTAGCCAGTTGTTTAAGCCTTCTTTTTATTCTTTTCCAACTTATCAATAGTGATAGCCTCCCCACGACTATTCTGAACAAAGGAATCCAGCCCACTTCGTCCTTCACGATTGACTGGGCTGCAGATGGTGACCTGTTCACATACTCAGGTATTTTAAAATGAAGAATTGTGAGTGGTGCCTGGTTGGCTCAGTCGGTTAAGCATCCAACTTCAGCTCAGGTCATAATCTCACAGTTAATGGGTTCAAGCCCTGTGTCCAGCTCTGTGCTGACAGCTAGCTCAGAGCCTGGAGCCTGTTTCAGATTCTGTATCTCCCTGTCTCTCTGACCCTCCCCTGTTCATGCTGTCTCTTTCTCTCTCAGAAATAATTTTTTTAAAAAACATAAAAAAATTTAAATGAAACATTGTGGAGAAAAATGTCAAAAGGAGTTGGGGAATGCGAGGGGTTGAGAGTCAGTGTGCAACAAAGGTGAGGGGGACTGTTCGCAGAAACACAGAATGACCACACGGCAAGAAACACAGACAGAGAGAGAAAATAACATGTACTCCTTACCTGTTCAGGTCTTCTCTTAATCTTGACTAGACTTTCAGAACTCTGCATCTTTTAATAGCAAATTCTCATATTTATTTATTTATTTTATTTACTTATTTATTTATTTAGCTCAAGTTCATTTCTGTAGCCTGCAAGTAGAGATCCATATGAATCACCTAAAATCTGTTTAAAATTGTAGCCATACATCTCTACAAATGAGCTAAACATAAAATAGACCTTTAAGTGGAAACTTCAATGTGCTGTCCTGGGTTGATTTCAGCACAAAAGATAAAGAAACTTTTCAAATTTTTCTGCAAAATGGGAGCATTTAATTTTTAAAATTAGATAATTTATAGCAACCGAATATGTTAACAATGGAGGAAATTTATAGTTTTTTAGAGAGCTGATATTTTGAGGATGTAATTAAATATTATGTACCTCATAGACAGATTATAATGTGTTAAAAACTACACTTCAAACTTACGACATAGATTTGTTCAATTCTGATTAAGAAGAAATATAGTGACCTTTTTTTCTTCTTTTTTGCCACTTGTTTGGGGAACTTAAAACATAGATTCTGCCTTTTCACTTTATTATGTAAAAATATCTCTTTAACCGGGGTTTTACATTAGATTAGCCTTATTTCACCCTGGTGATCACCTCAGCTTTCCCCATGTACAGCCACAGTTACAGTCATATAATTTTATGTCTACCATAATTATACTGCATTTTTTGCATCAAAGATGACAAAGGAAATCATATTAAGATACAATAAACACATTACTTTTTCTTTTCTACTATTGCTTTTCAACAATAGACTTCTGTAATATCAGATACATGGTAAAATACCCAAGCTAGAAAGGAATGGCAGAGACATGGTGAGAGCAGTAAAGTCTGTGTGTGTGTATTTCTGTGTGTGTGTGTGCTCACACGCACACGTATGTGTGTCAGAGACAGAGAGAGAGAGAGAGAGAGAGAGACATACAACAGTTAGAACTAAGAAAGGATACCAACCAAGAGGATAAGACCTTATATCGGAGGATGTAAATATTCTATGGCACCCTATGTAAAGATTTAGAAGGTAGGCAACTAGCCTTGAATGGCAAGATATTCAAATAAATCTGTGCTGCTGAAAATGTAAGTTTTCTAAAAACACGAGTGAGATAAATACATTTAGCTAAGTTTAACCAGACATAAAGTTGAGACATTAGTATACTTTCAAATGATTAATGGAATCATTTATGTGAAATTGGAAATACAGTAATTGTAAAAACTGAAGTATGTAATTTAAAGGTTTGCACTGAATATGGACCCTTTGAGATAAAAAGAAGTCATTTTCTCCCCCTTTTAATATGCTAAATAAAAAGTAAACCACATATCTATTGCTCCTTGTAATTACATTATGGGGCTTTTATTGGTCATGTCAAATTCACCCTTTTACACTGATACTGTGTAATCATAGCTTCATCCTCATGCAACCCTTGACCTGTGACATTGATCTGAACTTTGGATAGCATATACAGTAAGTGTATATTTAAGAGTGCTTTTGCACTTACTGGGAATAATACGGTTAATAAACCACAAAGTCTAGAAATTAGTACCTGCATTGACCAGAAATGTAGTCTAAAGTTCATAAAGTTCACATGTATAAAATTTACTGTTTAAATATAATAGTGTCTTTCAACTGAAGGCAAATTGATGAAGGTGTATTACTTAAAAATAACAAATGACATAAAATAAATTACGTTGTACTCTTAGCATGTTAAGCAAGTGGCAAAAGGCCAACTGCCTAACCTCTGGTCTAGCAAAATATGGTATGCCTTCCAGTGGGGGTGCTGATTACACTTGCTAGAAAATTTAAAGGCACTCTGGAGCCCATAATCCCACAAATTACTCCCTTGACGACACTGTGGTAGAGTAAAAGCATGGAAAGTGAGGATCTTTCCTCCTCCTTAGATAAGAATGATGAATCTAGTGGGAAAAAGTAGGGAAATTAAAATGATGTGGGGGATGATCTCACACCCTCAAAGCTCTTTACTGTACCTATAAGGAGTTTTGGGGGCTATACTGGTGGAAGTGCCAAATCACTTTCCTGTTGTAATTCTATAGGGGGAAATGTCAGGTGATTCTAAGGGCTACAAATAAAAAGAAACTTTTCTCTCTTTGTTGCATTTAAGAAAAAGTTTGGAATCTCATCTTCCATTTTTTGAAGGAGACCATTGGTGTGGTTGCTACCTGAGATTTCAGAAACATGGGTGGTTTAATAAGTATATTAAAGAAGTAGGCAATACAAAGGATCTATTAGAAGACAGACATTGAAAGATGTTGGAAGACGAAAATATATAAACTTGATCTTTAGAAAAACAGTTGCTGAAAAAAATGTAGACTAAGTCAAGATATGAGAGAATTGGAAAAAAAAGAAGTGGGAGAGAAAAGAGGAGAAAAATGTTTTAAATGGTAGCAATACAGACTGTTAATTTTCTCCCTAAAATATCTTCAAAAAATTTTATACTGTCTATTAAATTTGTTTGTATCTGTCAGATTTTATTGATGTATTAATGTAACTATATTAGTTAAAATAGATTTTAAAAAGTCAATTATTTTCCAGTATTCAACAATCAATTTGGATGAAAAATTAAAATAACCATGATAAGTGGAAGTGTCTGAAAATGCAAAGTAGAAAAGTGAAGAAACTGGTTTGTGGGCCTGGAGGCAACTTATGGTAGAGTCACATAACCAAGGTCGTGTCCAATAGATGCATCAACACATGATCTAGAAAAGAACAATAGTGATGATTTCAACAATAATCCACTAGCATGTAGCCTAAATTGTCTTCCAATTATTTTAGTATATTTAAGTTTAGGTTCTTATAATATGGAAGAGATAGAATTAGGTAATGGAAATGCATTGTTTTACTTCTGTGCATTTATTTATTCAGTTAATATTATTGACATCTTACCATGCAGCACACACTCTCCACAACAATGAGAGAGATCAGGATAAATAGAATAGGCAGAGTTCTTGCCTTTACGAATTTATAGTCCAGGGAGAAAGGCACTCTTACTAATTACAAGTGTGATAATTGTTTAAAATGGGAAAATATAAAGGTATCTTTTAATGTATGACTTTCTGATTGAACTTGCAATTTTATAATAACATGGTTATTTGCTTGTGATTGATCAATTATCCACTATTTTATTCTTCCCCCATCTTGCTTTTTCTTTCTTCTTCATTTTCTCCTCCTCCTCCTCCCTCTCCTTCTTCTTCTCCTTCTTCTTTTTCTTCCTCTTCTTCATCATCTTCATATTCGTCTTCGTCTTCGTCTTCATCTTCTTCTTTTCTTTTCTTTTTTGTTTTGTTTTAAGTACTCTTTGCCTCTGAGGTGGGGCTAGAACTCACGATCCCAACATCAAAAATTGTGTACTCTACCAAAGGAGCCAGCTAGGTGCTCCAATTATTTGTTATTTTTATTGTGTTTCCCCACTGTCATATTGCAACAGCATTGTATCAGGTAAGGAGACCCTACAGTTTTCATTATATAGATGAGGTCAACAACCACAAGTTGCTAATAAGACCCATGTGAAATAATCTAAGGAAAGTCAGAGAACTACAGTTCCTGGAGCAAATCCAACCTGCTGTCTATTTTTGTACAGCTCACAACCTAGAAATGATTTTGACATTTTTAAATGGTTGAAACATATCAGTAGAAGAATAATGTTTGGTGACACATGAAGTTATATAAAATTCACATTTCTGTGTTCATAAATAAAGTTTTATTTAAAACACTTATCTTTCACTTCAACATTTTCTATGGCTGTTTCCATGCTGCAATGACAGAGTTGAACAGTTGGAAGAGAAATTACATGGCCTGAAAAGCTTGCAATATTGGAAATCTGGTCCTTTACAGAAAGAAAAAATTGGCCTTCCCTGACTATAAAGAAGACACTGTTTATAATTTTCATACTATCTCAATCTTATTGTGTGATCAGTGTATGTGAGTCAATGTTGTTTACTGTTTGCATGTATTAAATCAAGCAATAAAAATACATTTAAAAAGAGGGGACTTCCTCCATTTCACAAACGTACAAGTGAAAAATGAAGTGCTTTTTCAAGGTCAAAGAGTAAGGGTTTGAGCAAACATTTCGCTCTCATCAGATTGGGCTTGCAAAGCCCGCTTTTGTCCACTATTCTGTACTAATACCAGGAGTAGGCAGTGTTCTCAAAATTTTCAAGATCGTTTCAAAATAGAAGTTGCTACAATTCTTTGATCTGAACCCCAAATAATTTTATGTCAGTGAGTCATTTCTGATACCTGGTTGGTATTTTATGCTAACAGTGAAAGAGCTCCTCTGTTTTTAATTATTACTCCGCTGTTTGCAACTAAAAATCAATATAGTATCATAAAAAGTCTGCTTTTTGGATCACTTATTTTTGCACCATGGTAATTATCTACAATGACTATGTCTATTCATTCTTCACTGACCATGGAACTGATTAAATTTAAGGATGTGTAGTAAACCCTTACCTTCTAAGAAGGCCAGATATATTATTTGTTGTTTTACTCTTTGTTATCTATGAAAGAGTTTGGAACAAAATGGGAACTTATCCATATTTATGTTGGAATTTCAGTGGCACTATTCAAGATATTAGCTGTCATGTGCAAGACCCACACCCAAATAAAAGGTAAATGATTAAATACTGATAAGTTGGATTCATTATGATGCATAATTTATACTCTATATCAGCTCTCTTGTCAGGAAAATGAACTTTAAATAATCTCAGTGACTTTCACCCTGCATGAGGTTAAGCAAGTGTACCAAGATGGTAGATTCAGCTGGCTTACTTTCAAGTTTAAGTATGAGCTGGAAAGGGCTGTTCCACACTGCCCTCTATAACCTTTCAATAAGATGGACCAAAACTAATAGAAAAACGCTTCATCTAACCCCCACAGAAACTAATATAGATTTTCAGGTGAAAATCTTTAATCCTGTACCCAATAATAAAGGACACTGAATGAACAAAGTTTAGCAACTCTCTTTGAAAATATGTTTTATGTCAATTTCTAAGTGTTTCTCTTTGTATGACTAGAAACTTAGAGTGAGCATCAAGTCTCTAGTTGACAGAAGTATTGAAATTCACCTCAAAAGCCCCCTCTTTTAACTATTTCCTTGTTACTCAGTACCTTTTACTGGTTTCAAAAATGATTACTACTATTAACTGGCTTGTATTTCTAATGTTATTTGGTTGTATGTGTGTGTGTGTATGTGTGTGTGTTCATGCATAAAATCCATTCATCACTAAATTACAACTTGTTGAAAGGCAAGAGTCAGTATTTATTTTTCAGTCATTTGACACTTCTTTTACTAGTATTGATTCTATAATTTTTATATAAGTTTTAAAATAATGAAGTCATAAAATAAACATTGATTTTTAAAATTTAATTTCATATTGAAATTTTAATAAAAGCATAATAAGTGAGGTATTTATGACCTTCATGAAGGAACTCAATACTAATATGTAATTGCTATCAGTAATAACTATAAACTATGTCCATAATCTTTCTATAATACTTACCCTAGGCGCAGCCGGGTGGCTCAGTCTGTTAAGAGTCCGACTTCTGCTCAGGTCATGATCTTGCAGTTTGTGGATTTGAGTTCCAAGTTGGGCTCTGTGCTGATAGCTCAGAACATGGAGCCTACTTCGGAATCTGTCTCCCTCTCTCTCTCTGCTCCTCCTCCACTCTTTTTAAAAGTAAACACTAGGGGCGCCTGGGTGGCTTAGTCGGTTAAGCGTCCGACTTTCGCTTAGGTCATGAACTCGCGGTTCGTGGGTTCGAGCCCCACGTCGGGCTCTGTGCTGACTGCCAGCTCAGAGCCTGGAGCCTGTTTCAGTCTGTGACTCCCTCTCTCTCTGACCCTCCCCTGCTCACGCTGTCTCTCTCTCTCTCTCTCCTAGAAATAAAATAAAATAAAATAAACACTAAAAATAAAATAGAGAATACTTATCCTAAAAGGAAATCAAACGTTGCTGAACATGTACTATTTTATTTACTCGTCAGAGGATCCTGGTGAGGCAGGTACTATTTTAATTATTGTTTTAAAGGAAACTGAAACTTCCAAAGTCAAAGATAGGAACCCAGGATTGCATTAAGATATCAGTGAATCAGAGACCCAATTTGTTACCTAAGGACTATACTGACTGTGTACACACACACACACACACACACACACACACACAGAGGGAGAGAGGATTATTTTACACTGAAGGCATATATGAAATATTAAAATTTAAATTTAAAGGCAGGTAATGAAGGTAGATATGCATTGATCATGCTATTTTTTACTTTTCTCATTTTCAAGCTGGATGAATAAAAGAGGGGCAATCTGGAAAGATTTTCTTGCAATCGAATTGCAGATTGCTGGGAAAGTAAAGGAAAAACAGGAAATGATGAATGGAAATAAGCAAAGACCGATATTTTGGGCAAATTTATCAGTGTAGGTCCTTGTATCACCAACAGTGTTAATATACCACCACTACTTGGAGAAATATGTACAGAGAAGTTACATTTCAGACTGGGAAAGTTCTGCGGCTCTTTCTTTTACCCAGGTGGGTATCTCTACAATCCTCAATGGCAATCATATCCACAGGAGGAAACAGATAATCAAAAGAAGGTGCTGAAACTCATAGGAATTGGGAACTGATTCATCTTTCTCCTTTCACTGACCCCTGGTGTCACTCTCCTCATTTAATGTATCGGAATTTGAGTGCTTGTTACAATGAGTTTACCAAAGCGTTAGTGATAACTTACAAGTTATCTGTATGAAAACAGAACAAATGGTACACGAATTGGTAGTAAGATTTAAGTTCTGGTTCTAACAGGGATGGTTAAGTCTCGTATGGAGTAATTTTTAACATATTACACATAATTTAGCCAAAGAGGGAACACTGGCATTAGTATATTTTATTTTTCTGTTTTTATTTGAAACTTTACAAACATTTTCATGCAAAGCAAGATGCATTTTGCAGAACTGCTTATGCTCTGTTACTGTGAAAGTAAACAAACTATGCATCAAGGTAAGGCTGTAACGCGTTGAACCTTCAACTGTTGGGCTCAGAAACAAGTGTGATTCCATGTGACAAAGGGGATTATCAGTATTAGCTGAGCTCCTCACAAATCTAATTAGCTCACAGATTGTTCAGTTGTTACTTCCTATTCTATCAGGCAGCCATTAGATAGATTCAGGTACGGATAGTCCAGCACGCCGCTGGTGAAGTTGTAAAGCAGAAGTCAGAAGAAAAGGTTACTATTTCTTACGAGAATGGCAATAATGACTTGGGAATTCACTGTTTAGAGAGTCTTCTTGCTATCATTATACAAACAGCAAAAATAAATTGACAGGCTTATTTGTAGTTCTACAATGAGGTATGAAATGACAGACAACCAATTATAAAGTTTGAATTGTTTATTCTGAGTTGAAATCTCAGTTTGTACTTAATAAAATGTCTTCTTGTGTCCACTCTTGTTAAATGGTACATGCTAGATAAAAAGACTCTCAGACAACAGGTTTTGTTACTGCCATGGTCATCATGAATATGTCTGTAACTCTCCAGTCACTTCCATTTGACTAGTTAATCCCTGGCTACACAGAAGAAAACCAAGATGAATTAGGTTAACACAGTCTTCTTAAATTCAATAGCTAATTGATAAAAACAGTAAAAAAAAAAAAAAAACTGGACAAGTTGATGAGATATAATACTATTCAAATAAAATCACTTTGGAGACATAAGGAAAAAGAATGTAATGATCTAGTCTGGATCTTCTCCAGGAAACTGGGTTTAGCTTCGCTAATCCCAATACAAATTGTCACCATATTTTCAAAATCATGCAATTTGCTTCTGGTGAAGGGCAGATATCAACATTAACTCGCTTCCTTTATAGTCTTAATAGTACATTTAATCTGCCTTCCTGGCTTTACTTAATGGTTCTGAATAACTTCATTGCCGTTAAAAAATTGCAAAGTTAAGTAAGTATTTTATAACATGTGCAGTCTTTGGAGTATGTTTTTACAAATCCTACAGTGAAGAAATAGACTGACTTTAGTTCTTAGCATCATCATAGCATAGGAATTATTCCTTACCTATATAGAGAAGATTATTTTCATTTATTTTTAATGTTTATTTATTTAATTAGAGAGGGAGAGAGCATGAGCAGGGAAGAGAGAGAGAGAGTCTCAAGCAGGCTTTGCACTGTCAGCACAGAGCCCCATGTGGGGGTCACAAATCATGAAATCATGACCTGAGCTGAAGTCAAGAATTGGACACTTAACTAACTGAGCCACCCAGGAGCCCCAAGAAGATAATTTTGAAGAAGATTCTTCAATATTCAATTTTAGAGAATATTTTTTTAGTTTATTAGGTTTAGAAGCTTAAGAATAGTATATTATAATCACATTTTAAATTAAAGAATATATATTTTCCTGTATGTTTTACTGTTAAAAGTAAACCTTAGTATCACATTCTTATTTCATTATTATGATAATATAAATATGTGTAAGATACAAGACATTCTTTGGTACAATTAAATTAGAATGTTAGGTACAAACCGTAACAAATAACATAACAATTTGGAGTCATCCAACAGGTTGTCAAAGTAATTGATGTTGCTGGAGCTCCAGTAGAATAATCAAAACCCATGACCCACAGAACTTATGTTCTCAGAACTCTGATTCTTTCTCCATTATATTTTCTTTTCCCTTATCACCCCAAAAGATGCTCACAATGTCCTTTCCTGGCCCCAACTCTATCCTGAATGTCCAAGTTCATCAGAAAATGTTTAGACTAGAATTGCCTATTAGTGACTATATCACTAATCTGTCTTAATAGTTTTTAGGAACAATAAATAATATTCAGAGAAGTGATTATGAGTTGCATTTAAAAGCTGACCTAGAGGGCCTGGGTGGCTCAGTTGGTTAACCATCTGATTCTTGATTTCCGCTCAGGTCATGATCTCACAGTTTGTGAGATGGGGCTTGGCATCAGGCTTTGTGCAGACACAGCGAGCCTGCCTGGGACCCTCTTTCTCCCTCTCTCTTTGCCCTTCCTTAGCTTGTACCCTCTCTTTCTTTCACTCTCTCTCTTGAAGTAATAAAGACAAACTTAAAAAAATAAAATAAAAGCTGATTTGGTACTTTTAAGACCTTGGAGATACAAGTAAGATCTGGGCAAAATTAAAGGGACAGTGATTTTGAGTAATGTTTCTAGATCCAGTGACTCAACAAGATGAGGATTTTATTTGATTTAACTTTGTCTTATTTTATTGTATTTATTTTTAATTTAGAGAAATAGTATGTGAATAGGGGAGATGGGCAGAGGGAAAGAGAGAGAGAAACAGAGAGGGAGAATCTTAAGCAGGCTCCCACACTCAGTGCAGAGCTGGACACAGGGCTCAATACCACAACCCTGAGACCATGACCTGATCTAAAATCAAGAGTGGCATGCTCAACCGCCTAAGCCCCCCAGGCACCCCAAGATGAGGATTTTGATGACATTGTGCAAAGAAAGATCTCAGAATACAAGAAAATTTTCCTGTGGCTTCCAGTCAATTCTCCGTTGGGTAGGGAGTGATTGTGTGTCTTCTGGATACAGAGCACCCGGGCCTCTGGGAAGCTCAGGACCCAGAGGAGTTGCCTGGGCACGTGGCCCTTTAGATGTGAATGACTCTCACATTGGTTATCGGGGAAGCCCGAAGCTCTCCCGATGTGTGCTACAGTTTTTCGGAGCTACACCTCAGAGACAGAGGCAAAAACAGGTCTCTGTAGTTTCAGTTGAAACAAACAAACACAAATCTTAGCTATTAAAATGCATAATTTATGACAGCTTGGAGGAGGCAGATTTCAGTAACAAGTTTAGGCAAGAAGTAAATGTGGTTTCTCAACAAGTGTCCAAAACTACTGATTTGTTTTTCATTTATTTATTTAATGAACATAAAAATGACTTTCTATCATCAAAAACTTTCATAAGTACTTGATACATATGAACTTACTTAATAAGGAACACAAGAAATAAAGATGTTAAGCAAAAGACACACCTCCAGTGGGTGGCAAAGCTGGGGAACCCAGAGAGCCCAACTTTGGAATGAGTCTGTAATTCACTGTGCTATGCTGTCTCTATCCTAAATAGAATAAGAACTCCAACAAATATTTTTTAACATTTCATTTTCTTATAAGTAAGCAAAAATTAAAAAATATAAAAAAGCTCTACCTCTCTCTCTAAGTTGAAATAATGCATGTAAAAGCATATCTTAACATCTTAAAGTACATGCAATTACTCATAATAGCAATTAATTATAATGGTAAACATGAACTAATCTCTCATGGTATACCAGGTACACTGAAAATTATTATATAGTAATTTCATTCAATAAAACAACACTATTGGGGCACTGGGTGGCTCAGTCTGTTAAGTGTCCATTTCTGCCAAGGTCATGATCTCATGGTTTGTGGGTTCAAGCCCTGCATCAGTCTCTGTGCTGACAGCTCAGAGCCTGGAGCCTGCTTCAGATTCTGTGTCTCCCTCTCTCTCTGCCCTTCCCCTGCTTGTACTCTGTCTCTGTCTCTCAAAACTAAACATTAAAAAATAAAACAAAACATTATGACATTGAAATAATCTGTTAAATCACCTTTTTTAGATATAACATTTTTCTCTAATTACAATTAGTGTGTATAAGACTCATAGTTCTTCCAGAGTTAAACAGAAATTGCACTAACAGAGTTTTTCAAAAATGATGTTATTTACTTGTGTGTCACTATTAGTATTACAATGTTGTAATTAATTTGTTACTACTAATTATTAAAGGTCTAAATTTCTCTAGTGATTTGATGTTAACAATATAAATTAGAACAGAAATAGCTTTATTCCTATAATAACCTCAAACTTTCTTACTTGCATTCTGATATGCTGTTTTGAAAGGAAGAAAAATAATGAAGTCACAGCTGGAATGCCAGAAATTACATATATTTCTATATCAGATCAGAGAAATATTTGCTGATGGACACACCCATGCACAAATCTGCATAAAATATACAGACATCTTTCTTACATTTTTCTTTTAGATGTTAATACCTATAGAGGGTATTGCATAGTTACTTCAGTCCTGTTTCTGATATTTATGTGCCAATCACCTACCTGGTACTTTTATCAATTCTATATATATTTTTATGTTTATTTATTTTTGAGAGCAAGAGAGACAGAGCATGAACAGGGAAGGGGCAGAGAGAGAAAGACACAGAATCCGAGGCAGGCTCTAGGCTCTGAGCTGTCAGCACAGAACCGGATGCAGCGCTCAAACTCACAGACCATGAGATCATGTACTGAGCTGAAGTCGGATGCCTAACTGACTGAGCCACCCAGGCGCCCCTTTTATCAATTCTTAATAAACTTCAGAATATTTAATCAAGTTAAATGTCAAACACCTTGTAATCAAACAAAAACTATAATTAAATATCAAAAAGCCCTCCTGGAGTCCAATATGATTTTATTTAATTATTATAATTATAAATTATATATATATAAATGATATAACTTAAATATTTATAAGACATAATTATAATTTCCAACTATATTTTAAGGGTCAACTTTTTTAAGGTGTTATGAGAGGGTCTGAAACTGTGCTCACATTTTCATATTCTAATTGGGAAGATAGTTTCTATTTAAGTACACTGTAAAAGGTAGAATAGAAGGAAACCTGTAAATAGAGGTAACCCAGCAAAGAGAATGATTAACCCCATTTGGAGAGATCACAACAATGAATTTGGGATGCATTTTCATGAGGAAACAGTAATTTCATACACAGTTATAAACTGTAATAGCAGCAGTACTAAACAGATTTATGGTTTGTTGTATTTTGTAATGAAAGTACTATTATGTGATGACTTTTACTAATTATCCTGTAGGTCACTAAATCTTTGGGTAATCTTAAAAGCTAAGAATTTTCCCCCTGAAAATTCCACAAACAGACATGAATTTGAAATTGCACACTCATGTTGAAGGAGTTTATGGACTGGACGATGCCCACCCAGGACACCCTCCCCAATTCTAGAAATATTGGCATATAAAGTGGGGTTGGGGTGCGTGGATGCCTTGGTTGGTTGAATGACTAACTTTGGCTCAGGTCATGATCTCACCGTTAGTGAGTTTAAGCCCCACATCTGGCTTTGCTCTGACAACACAGAGCCTGATTTGGATTCTCTGTACCCCTCTCTCTCTCTGTTCCTCCCCTGCTCATGCTCTCTCTCTGTCTCTTTGAAAAATAAACAAACATTTAAAAAATTAAAGTGGGGTTATGGGAAGAGAGTAAATGAAATAAAAAACAGTAAGTACCTCTGTATACATCTTTCATACATGTTGATCCCTCCTCCTCCCCAAGGAACTAAATGAAATTCATTTTAAAAAATTATGTTCAGATTATTCTATTTTATACCATAGGTCAGCTGCTTTCAAAGTTTATTTCAAAACAGCTCCTCCATTTATGTTGCTTCTCTACATTAAGACCAGTACTAACTCCATAATACCTCCGGAGTTAAGTCTAAACTTAAGAACATGAGGTAGGAACTATTTACAACAAGAATCTTATTATCATTTTCTGCTCTTTCCAAGTGTCTTGTTATGGTCACATTAAACTTTCAGCTCCTCCACATGTGTGTCAGACCTTCTAATGCCTAATCCCAGCCCTAATTCCATACTTTATTGCATGTATGCTGATCACTCTGTCTAGAACATTTCATTTTTCCCCTGCCTGGTACGTTCTGACCACATTATTTTTTGTATATTACTTTACTAATTTTATTTTAAGGACCAGTTCAAAGTTGCATTTAACACATTTTCATAATGCTGCACAATAGTTGCATGTTCTGTTCTTCTCCATTTCTTTCTTCTTTTTTTCTTCTTTTCCTTTTTTTTAAAAACTTCTGTTTTGGATATTACTATTGACCCATTGTCAAGTTAACTGATGCTTTCCCTGGACCTGCTGCACCTATTGCTGCATCCATTAAGGGATCCTTTATTTTTCTTATTACAGTTTTGATTTCTAGCATTTCCTTTTGACTCTTGGAATTTCCATCTCTCTACTTTGGCATGTTGTCTACTTTTTCCGTTTGAGAATTTAACGTAGTAACCATAGTTATTGCACAATCCCTGTCTGATCACCCACACCTTATCTGAGTCTGGTTTTGACTACTGCTTTGTCTCTTCTGACTGTATTTGTCTTGCCTTTTGTGATACCTTATAAACATTTGTTGAAAGCTACCTATGTCATGTCAGAAAATAGGAACTGAGATAAGCAGGTCTTTAGCATGAGAATCAGTGTTGATCTGGCTACATGCCTCGGCTAGATTAAGAGTTTTAGCTACAAGAACCAGAGGCTTTATGTTTCCCTAGCGTCCTTAATTGCGTCCTGCCTGCCTCTGGGCCTTCCTATGCAATGCCATCTAGATAGTCTATGTCTTGCATCTCTTTTTTTTTTTTTTTAATTTTTTTTTTTAATGTTTTATTTATTTCTAGGAGAGAGAGAGAGAGACAGCGTGAGCAGGGGAGTGTCAGAGAGAAAGGGAGTCACAGATTGAAACAGGCTCCAGGCTCTGAGCCGGCAGTCAGCACAGAGCCCGATGCGGGGCTCGAACCCACGAACCGCGAGATCATGACCTAAGCGAAAGTCGGACATTTAACCGACTAAGCCACCCAGGGGCCCCTTTGCATCTCTTTTTTGCTATAATCCAGTTATGACCTAGGAGCCATTTTGTTGTAGTGTTAAGGTGTGGTGTAATGAGTGGTTCTATAATATTCTGATTCTCAGTGTTTAGGACTCCTTTGTCTTGAGATGGTGACCTTCACAAGTGTCACTGCCTCTCCCTGTGTCTTGTAGCTGTTTCTCCAGGTCCCTACACTGTTTCTTTGCTACAGCATTTCTGTTTCTTGGAAGTCTTATTCTTGGTTGACTATGTTTCTTTTTTTCTCTCTCTTTTCCTTTGGTGAGACAGGAAGCCTGGGGGGAGAGGAGGTGAGGAGAAATGCCCATTCCGCTATCTAGGATAAAGTTCTCCTGTCCTTTTGCTCTGTGGTAAAACCCTTTCATTGGAGAGTAGACAATACGAAGACTCTGAGCATGTTTTATAATGATCATTTTTCCTTCCCCTTCCTCGATCACAGGGTATTCTTCAAATCCCAACCAGATCAGATTCTGAGACCATGGGTCTCCAAGAGTTTCTGTCTCTAAAGTAGGCCCACACACAGTCCAAGTAACTTACCAAAATGGCCATTCAAGTGTTCCTTCCACCTAGAGTATCCAGTGGCTTATGGTCCTGGTAAGTTGATTTTGGATGCCAAATCTTTCTCCATGTATCAGACTCTCCAGATTTGGGGTTGCTAGTTTTGCTGCAACATCAGTTCTCTGATGGGTCCAAGAAGAGTTATTAATTTTTAATTTCTCCAGTTCTTTTTCACATTTTAATGATAAGAGTGATGACTAGTAAGCTCTTTATACGTTTGGTTTTAAACTAGAAGTCCACATTACCTTTAAGCTTCCTCAGTTCCCTAGTAAATGTCACTATCCAGTATGGGCTCCCTTGCCATTAATATATGCAAATTCCTCCTTAACAGAATGCATTGCACTTCTAGTTTATTGATAATAATATGTGCCTTTTTATGCAATATGGTAACAGACAAAGACCTCACACATGAGAATAAGCAGCAGCTATGTATTCAGAACTCACAAGGGAGTTAAGTCCCATCACTTCCATTTGCCAGCCTCAGAAGCAGGGAGGGGGTGTGAAATCTGCATGATGAAAATGAAAAGCTTTCAGCTGAGCCCCTATTAGAGGTGGTTAGTATGAGGAAGCTGGAGACAGGATAATACGTGGGGCATCCTACGTGACTAGTTTGAGAAACAGAAACATATCTGTTTGCTCTTGGATTAGAAGTGGGGTCAAAAATGAGCCAAATCATTAGTTTGGCTTCCTAAGCTGGTTGCTGCAAAGGTTATAGGGCAGAGTTCCATTTATACAAATATTCTAGTCTCTGTCCATTTGTATATTTTATATCTTATTAAACATCACCCACCCCTTTGGTGGCAAGGTTTTATTATTTCCTTAATAACTAGTTTATAATCATAACAAAGTTCATACATGTCCAATACAAATTAGGTGAAGGTATGCATTTAGTAATAAGTTAATTCTTAACTTTATTGTTACAATAACTTTGAAAGGTTGCCAAGGTTTATACTAACATCCCAGCTTCTTTTAGATTAAGAAACTAGGACCCAGAAAATTGTGTGCTTTGTATTGTTATACAAGTTATTAATGCAAAAACAGAACTATAAGCAATTTCTTGCCTGGTTCGTATTGAACATTGTTTCCTTTTTCATATCTTATCTTTAATTTTTATTCCTGAAGTGTTCACTTCACAATTATTGCATACCTACTGTGTGCCAGTACCAGTGCTATGTATATTTACTTTCCTGATTTAACTTAATGTCTTAAAATCTTAATGATGTTTATATTTAAACATTATTTATATGTTAACCAAAGACCTTTTAGTTTCAACAGATATTATGTCAATTTTAATTATGAAAAGTAATCAATTATTTGCATTTAAATATTTTAAACATTAATACAAAGCAGCATTATATATTATTCTTGACCACATTTTTAGGTCAAATTTTTCTTTAGACTTTTATTATGAGAAATGCTGTGTGCTACATAGTGAAATTCCATACGGTAATCTACTTCTTATCTGAAATGTATCTTTCTTTTTTTAGTATATGTATCACACCTTCTCTTCCTCCATTTTTCTTTCTTCTTGTCGTTTTATATCCCCTCAAATGCATCCTCCCAGATTACTCCACTAATGCAAAGATGTGACAGATTGAGAAAATTTTCTGACCATGACAAACTTAGCAACATTAGTAACAATCACACACACACACACACACACACACACACACACCACACTACACACTGGTTAAGACTATGTGGCTTTACTATGAGCGCTTTAGGTTCTGCTGTTCATTCCTACGCTTTATTAAAACAAGACTGATGTAAGGTTGTTGAGTATATTTATTTATCTGTAGTATAGCCATGACTTAAAATACTGCAAGGCCTTCTCTTTTATTAACTGGGTTTGTAGAAGATGTCCCAGGAGAGAAGAGATTGTAATACTAATAGCAAATACAAACCAACAAATTCTCATATCGATTGATTTATTTTTCAGATCTGTAAAAATCACCTATTCTGCAGAGCCCCTGGGACAAGCAAGTGATATAAAACTCAAACATTTTGAGCCAAAACAAATAAAAACCAGCCTTGCAGCTCCATCTCATTCAAAAGGCTTCCTTTATGAATTAGAGACACCTTATCTAGAAGAAAGCTTCTGTTCCGCTCCCAGAGGTTAAATGACATTAAATTTCAACAAATAGAAGAAACTATAAAGCCTGAGGACTGTCCTTGATCAAATACCCAGTATCCATTCCATTTACTGTAAATAGGTAAATTCTGGTTAACCCTAGATGGATCGAACTCAGCAGGAAACTTGAATATGCAGCTCATGCTGAAAAGACCACTCCCACAGGCACACTCAGAAAAAAACAAATCTATTTCTTTTCAGTTAGGTTCAATATGGGTTAGTGGAAAGAAGAAAAATATACATGTGGATGAGTAGCAGAATATCTGAGAATACCTTTCTTTCCCAAAAAGTTTGAAATTTTAAAAGTAACAAATTCTCATAGTGATTTAGGGGGGTTTTAAGGAAGTATTTGTACCTAGATAATCATAAAACTCAGTAGTGATTAAGTTCATTATCCCTGACAGAAGAATCTGATTACCTTCCCCCCATTTGCCTTCCTTTCAGATTGAACCAAGGGGAAGATGTGACACTTGCAATCTTATAACAAATCTTAGGAGTTGTTAAAAAAAAGTTCATAAAATAAAGAGCAGAAATCAAAAATAGATGAGAGATTTCAAACTCAAAATAATAAATTTGGGGCACCGGAGTGGCTCAGTTGATTAAGCATCCAACTCTTCATTTCAGCTCAGGTCATGATTTCAAGGTTTGTGGGATCAAGACCCGCTTTGGGCTTTGAACTGACAGCCCAAAGCCTGCTTGAGATTCTCTCTCTCTCTCTCTCTCTTTCAAAACAAACTAAAAAATAAAAACAAATACAAAATAACAAATCTAAGACTCCACATAGTAACAAAAATGATACAAACTATTTGAAAATTATTATTTTCAATAATATCTTCAAATATAGAAATATCTTCAAAAAGATATTATTTCAAATAATCAAGCATTATTCTGAGCATATAAATTATTATAATTCTCTCCATTTTATAGATGAAGAAATGGAAATTACTGAGGCTCACTCGTGTTATGTTATAATGATGCAAGAGACCAAGACTGAGCAATATTAAAGAGAGAAAAGAGTTCTCAAGTGAGACAATTATATAATGGAAGCAGAGGAACATGAGATGAGATTGCAGCAACTCTGGAAATAGAAGGTATAAACTTAGAAGGCTATTAGCAACTGGAGAAAGAAAACAATAGTAAAAAAATATATTGTTCAATAACAGGTTTTTTTCTCTGCCATCATTTTGCATATATCATCATCTGAAGATATTTTTTTCTATATATGATGAATCAGGGTCACAGATGAAACAGTCTATTCCATTTGTAGGAGTTTCTTAAATATATAAAATTAATTACACTGGCATGTGGAAGTCAGAATACCTGTCCTTTTTTATTTTCATGGGCACAACAATAAAATATTTTGGCTAATTTAATCTAGTAGTGGAATGGTCCTAAGATCAGCAGACATTCTAAATTTCTTTTTCTCCAGTGTGAAATGATTCCAAGTACTTGTTACATAGCCTACTTGAATTTATCAATATTTGAATCCAAGGAGACTAGATGAAGATGTCATGTAAGTTTTCAAATAATCATTTCTAAGGAGCATTTGAAAAGATAGTGTTTTATAGTTCCTGTTCCAGGCCTAGACTTATTAGCTCTTTGAATTTGAGCAAGATAAGTGATCTGTTGGAGACTCGTTTTCTTTATTTATATATGGGAGATGAGGATGCTTCCTATTATATGAGGTTGCTGTTAGTATTAAGTGATGTAAAGCAAGTCAAAGACATGTATATATTTTAAATAATAGATGTGTAGAAGTTAGTATCATATTGGAAATCCTCACTGATTTTATTAGCCAGACTTCAGTGGCTTCTAGAAGCCTCTAAAAAACAATGTCATCATTTAAAGAAAGAATGGAAAAAAAAAAAAAGAAGACACTTAAAAGAAGAAAGCCCTGTTGATATTCTTATACAGCCAAAGATTCTATACATAAAATAACCCAATTATCTGCTTTATCTGAACTGAAACACAGGTGGTCATGTGCAGATTTTTCAAGACTGTACAGTTATGAAGTCCTCTGACAGGTGTGCTGAACCACAAGTGAAAAATTCTTTCTGGAGAACAAAACTGACTAAATAAGAGGCTGGAAATTTACCAAGAGAAAGCATGAAAAAATTGGTAACCAGTAAGGTAAATATTGACACAGTATTTATATAGAAAGAAAGAGAAATGCAGGAAGTTCATCCAAAGTCTCGTAATGATTATCGCTCTAATTCTGAAAGACATTTTATTCTATTAAACACCATAAGTAGGATGAATTTGAAATATTAGGCAGCTGATTCTCTGGAACTAAAATCCAATTTTAGCTCAAGGTCTAGTCTTCTATTCAGTCACTGGTGAATAGAGAAGCAGAAATTGTTCTTTCAGTTACAAAGAAGCAAACATCCTTCTCCACCTCATAGATTTTTTTAGTTACATTTGATGCTCAATGATTATGATTTGTAGAAGAGTTAGTTAGAAGTTGAAAAAGTTATTGAAGAAGTTAGGGACTTTTCCCCCTTCTGGAAACTGTAATCAGCCAGAAAAAAATTAAAATGTTGACTTAGAATTAGAGCAAAAGTCGATGTTGATATTAAATTAGTGTTTTCAAGATGAGTGAATTTTTTTTGGCTAAAACTTGAGCAATGAAATTATGTTGACCTTCATTGAGAAGAAATATTGAGTCCAAACTCTCTAAATGTTAACTTTTGAACCAAATTAGTGTTTGGAATGATTATAATAATTTGATGTTTCTGCTAATAGTTTTTGTATAACAGCAGCATATTTGACCTTTTTAAAATGTCAGAAATAATATTTAATATTAATATGCTCCTCAGCCACTTTAAACACTCAGGTAATATTTAATTTTAAAAATAATAATCTTGATATTTGTGCTCAAAATGTCATCATATATTGCTTGAAGGATGATTCAATATCTATCTAAAATTGATGAATTCAAATATTTCTTCCACAGACTAGTTTAGGAATTGGCATGAATAAAAGTAACTTATTTTGCAGAAATCAAGTAGACTTTACTCAACATAACATGAAGTCCAATGAAGCCTAGTTACATTAAGGCCATTTTTACTGTGGGGCTAACAACTGTTTAGATAATGAATGCTTCCAAAGAGAAATCTATATCTTCATGTTGGCATCAGAACTTCTGAGTAAAATTACAGGGGGACATTGTAATAATGAAACTCAGAGAACACTAATAGGCTGAAATGTCATGATGTTTTTTAATGTTAATTTTTGAGAGCGGTGGCAGGGTCAGAGAGGAGGGAGACTCAGAATCCAAAACATGTTTCTGTCTCTGAACTGTCAGCACAGGGCCCAACATGGGGCTAGAACCCACAAACTGTGAGATCATGACCTGAGCCGAAGTCGGCCGCATCATGGACTGGGCCACCCAGGTGTTCCTGATGTCATGATTTTGTCTTTGTATAAACAATATGTTTTCTTAGCCTGATTTCCTAGGTTAGGGTCTCTTCTTTACTAGTTATTATTGGAAATTGAAGTTATACATCTATATCTGAAATAGATGAGAATATTTCTTACAATAAGGGACATTTGAACATCCAGCTTGATTTTTAAATTTTATTATGTATGTATGTATGTATGTACTGGTGATAGTAATTCTAAAGATTTACTGTTTTAACAATTTTCTGTATACATAGAGCAATTTTAACTATAACCATCATGTTGTACATTATATCCTAATGTTTATGTGTATCTTATAACTGAAAGCCTTTACTTTTGACCACCTTCCTTCAATTTTCCCTCTCAACACCTCTGGTAATAATCACATAAATTTGTTCTCTTTTCCTTCTAGTGTTTTGTATTGGTTTTGGTTTTGGTTTTAGATCTTACATATAAATAACATCATATAGCATTTATCTTTCTCTGACTTATTTCACATAGCATAATGCCTTCAATTTGTATCCTTGTTGTCACAAATGGTAGAATTTCCTGATTATTTTGTGGCTGAATAATATTCTATATATACATATGGTGCCAGACTTCTAACGGTTTGACTTATAATATGTTACTTCATGATGGTGTGAAAGTGACATACATATAGGAAAAACCATAGTTCAAATTTTGAATTGTGATCTTTTCTCTGGCTGGTGACATGAGGTATAATACTCTCGATAATCTTTCATAATGCTGAGCAGTGGCAGTCTACCACAGTGACCACAAAAGCAAACAATCAGGGCACCTGATTGGCTCAGTTGGTTAGGCGTCCAAACCTAGATCTTGGTTCGGGGTCATGATCTCACTGTTCATGAGTTTGAGCCCCACATCAGGCTCTTTGCTGATGGCATGGAGTCTGCTTAGGATTCTGTCTTTCCTTCTCTCTGCCTCTCCTTCACTTGTGCACTCTCTCCAGATAGATAGATAGATAGATAGATAGATAGATAGATAGATAGATGATAGATAAAATTAAAAAAATAAAATAAACAACTAATACGTTTAACAACCATTCTGTTCACCTTCATGCAGTATTCAATACATGACATATTCAATACTTTAGTATAAAATGGGTTCTGTGTTAGACGATTTTGCCCACAGTAGGCTGATGTAAGTATTCTGAGTATGTTTAAGGTAGGCTAGTCTAACTATGATGTATGGTAGGTTAGATGTATTAAATAAATATTCTACTCGTGATATTTTTGACTTACTATGAGTTCATCATGACATAAGCTTATTGTAATTTGAGAAAAAAATTGTACCTGTTTTTACAACAACTTTATGCATTCACCCATCATAAAAATTTTAGGTTGTTTCCATGTCTTGTCTATTGTAAGTGATGCTGCTATGAGCATGGGGATGCAGATATCTTTTCCAGCTCAGATTTTCATTACCTTTGGATCTATTCCTAGAGGTGAAATTGCTGGAATGTGAGGTATTTCTACTTTTAATTTGTTGAGGATCCTTCACCTGTTTTCCATAGTGGCTGTACCAATTTTCAATCGCGTCAGTAGTGCACACATGTTCCCTTTCCTCCACATCCATGCCAGCATTTGTTAGCCCTTATTGTTTTGATGATGGTTATTCTAATACACCATATCTTTGTGCATCTCCTTTGAAAAAAATGTCCATTCAGGCTCTTTGCAACCTTTCAAAGTGTGTGTGTGTGTGTGTGTGTGTGTGTGTGTATGTGTGTGTACATGTGTGTTTTGCTGCTTTTCTGTTTGATTTGGTTTGGTTTGGTTTGGTTTGGTTTTTTTGTTTTGTTTTGTTTTGTTTGTTTTTGTTTTTGTTTTTGCTATTGTGTTGTAGTTCCTTATAGGTTTGGGTATGACTTGCAAATATTTTTTTCCATTTCATATTCTGTCCTTTTATTCTCTCTCTCTCTCTCTCTCTTTGGTATGCAGATGCTTTTTAGTTTGATGTAGTCTCACTTGTTTATAATTTTGTTGGCTTGTGCCTTAGGTGTCATATCCAAAAATTGGTACAAGAGCCCTGTCAAGATCTCTCTCTCTCTCTCTCTTTGGTATGCAGATGCTTTTTAGTTTGATGTAGTCTCACTTGTTTATAATTTTGTTGGCTTGTGCCTTAGGTGTCATATCCAAAAATTGGTACAAGAGCCCTGTCAAGAAGCTTTGTTTCTCTGTTTTCTAGGGGTTTTGTGGTTTCATGTCTTACATTTAACTCTTTAATTCACTATGAGTTAATTTTTGCAAGTGGTGTAGGATATGGGTTTCATTTCATTCTTGTATATATAAAAATTCAATTATCCCAGCATCATTTACTCAAGGGATGGTCTTTTCTGCATTGAGTATTCTTGGATCCCTTGTTAAATATTAGTTGACAATATGTGTTTGGGTTTATTTTTCAGATTTCCCTGCAATCCCCATGGTATGAGATCAAAATACGGGCTACAAAATGACCCACTCATTGTCTTTCTTGGCTTGTCTTTCTCCTCTAGAGAAACCAGAGGCAAAGGTGCATGGGTGGCTCAGTTGCTTAAGCCTCTAACTTTGGCTCACCCATGGGTTTGAGCCCAGGTTTGGGGTCTGCGCTGACAGCTCAGAGCCTGGAGCCTGCTTCAGATTCTGTGTCTCCATTGCTCTCTGTGCTTCCCCTTCTTACACTGTTTCTGTCTCTTATTTATTCAAAAATAAATAAACATTTTTTTTAAAAAAAATGAGAAATCAGAGACTGGTGGGGTGCACGGAGGGGTCTTCATGGAGTGCTGCCCTGGCCTTGTGGGAGGGGCAATTCAGTCAATATGTAGCCACTGTTTTTCCTTCTAATGCTGCCTGTCTTGTATTCTGAGGTGCCCAGTGGAGACGGTGGTGGTGGTGATTCAACCTCACCTCCATGTTCTATTTTCTCAGTAGTGTGTTGTACCTGACTAGCTGTTAATTGTTTTTCTCATGAGGGAAGGCAAAGTAGGAACTCTCTATATCACTATCTTGGTGGCATCTCTTCCTGATCTCATTTGAAGACAAGCTTGGGAATCAAGCAGAAACATACAACATTTTTCAGCAAAGGCTACAGGAAAGCTGTGGGTCTAACTAAGATGTAGGATTACCTGAAATAAGGTAACTTGTTGGACATGGGGAGCAAAAGAATGGAATCAAATGTAATATCTATATTTATGGCTGAGGAATGGGGTGAATGTTGAAATTGTCTATAGAGAAAAAGTGACATAGGAGACCCAAGACATGATGAGGCAGTGGGGAGAAATAAGAGATTTATATATGTGTAAACTTATCCATGAAGGAGAAATAAAGAGTAGTGTGAAAAACACCCATATTTAAATAATAGCTAGAATAAAAAGGCACTCACAAAAATGCTGTAGAGCAGACTGAGTGGTAGAGAAAAATATATAAGATTTTGTTCTACAGAACTTAAAGAAGAGAGTATTTGAGAAAAACAGGGGAGGCCAACAGAATCAGGTGTTTCCAGAGGTTAAGCAATGTAAGATTAAACGGACCTAGGGACGCCTGGGTGGCTCAGTCGGTTAAGCGTCTGACTTCAGCTCAGGTCATGATCTCATGGTTTGGGGGTTCTGGCCCCATATCAGGCTCTGTGCTGACAGCTAGCTCAGAGCCTGGAGCCTGCTTCAAATTCTATGTCTCCCTCTCTCTATGACCCTCCCCTGCTCACACTGTCTCTTTCTCTCTCAGCAAAAAAAACCACAACACATTAAACAGACCTTGGATTTAACCTTACAGAGATCATGAGTGTTCTGTATAGAGTGATATTAATAGAGTGATATTGGTGACCATCATCTTGAACTTGGCTAAAGGGAAAAAGTGAGATGACAAACTAGCAACAATAAGTGTAGACAACCCTTTTGAACAGTGTGAGCATTAAAACAGGCCAGGGGTGGCATTGGGTAGAATGAGAAACAGATGGGAGGGTGAGATTTTTGTTTGTATTTATTTTTATCCTATATAGAAAGATAGTCTTAAACACATTTAAATGACGAGATGAAGAGATTGAATGGAAGATAGAAGGAATGGAAGACAAATTCTGGAAGAGAGAAGACTCAGAGCCCTGGTAAAATGGTATATCTGCAATAGTAGGAAGATTCTATCTTTCCTCCATATAAATGGGGAAGAAAAAAGATGAGCACAGATGTTATTCTATGCCTGGATCAGGAGAAAATAAGTTCAGAGATTATTTTCAGGTAGTTTCTATTTTCTCTGTGAAGTAAAAGGCAAGGCCATTGGCTCAGATTGAGTGGGCATGTTTGGATTGAAGTACAATTGGTTTTAAATAGGGAGTAGGGAATAGAAAAGATGCCCAAGCTGTAGTGGGGGTTAGGTAGCAGGAGGACATATCATGATATTGGGCCAAGACTGCATGATTTGAGATTTTCCCTCAAAGTACTCAGATTCCTGAGTGTTAATGAAAAGAATGCAGACAGTTCATTTGTGCTAAAATTGTGGCTGTGCTAGACAGGATAGAAGGCCAACAGGACAGGAGACTCAATTATGTCAGAAAGTGATGAATCAAGGTATAGGTAGCTAAAGTGGGTTCTTTATGTTTGAGATTTTTAGATATACAATTGTGTGTAGATTATGATTGTGTGTAGATTCAGAACATTTTATTTAGAATTTTAAATGAAATACAATGGAAGAAGATTTAGAAACAGAAACTGAAGAAATTAGCAAAAGATGTTTGTGATTTGCCAGTAAAGAAACTGGTTTTGGAGTGAAGACTAGGATTTTAATCCACTATTTGCCACTTTCTACCTGTAAGTTTATGTAGGTTAGGGTGAAAAACTGTTCCCAATAATATATTTATGAAATAATGGCAAGGTGTACTGGAGAAGAAGCAAGTATACATATAAAAAAGTTTACCAATATAAATCATAGGAAATAAACTGGAATTTTGAAGGATGGTTTTAACCTTAGAAAGAAGACAGCGGTGGGCACCTGAGTGGTTTGGTCAGCTGAGTATCAGACTCTTGATTTTGGTTCAGGTCATGATCCCACTGTCATGAGATTGAGCCTCATGTTGGCTCCAGGCTGAGGGTAGAGCCCTGCTAGTGATTCTCTCTCCTCTCTCTCTCTCTCTGCTCCTCTCCTGTGCTTATGTGCTCTCTCTCTAAAACAAGCAAACAAATAAATAGAATAGAATGGAATGGAATGGAACAGAACGGAACGGAACAGGATAGAATAGAAATAGAATAGAATAGAATAGAATAGAATAGAATAGAATAGAATAGAATAGAATAGAATAGAATAGAAATGAAAGAAAACAAAATGAAACACAGGTGCTTAGGGAATTGTAAGCAATTAAAATAGTTTGAGAACCTATCTTCTTAGTTACTTTAATACGTGTATCTTTTTATTAATTCTTACTTTATTTTTTTCCCAAATTTGTTTGGCTTCATTTATGTTTTTCCTTCAGATTATGGATATGCTTCTTCCTTGTTCCCTGGGGAAAACATCAGAATCTGTATAGAGATGGAATTGAAAGATTGGCATTTTATTTATTTTTTAAGACATTATTTTTTTATATTTTTTAATGTGTATTTATTTTTGAAAGAGAGAGAGACAGACAGACTGTGAGTGGGGGAGGGGCAGAGACAGAAGGAGACACAGAATCTGAAGCAGTCTCCAGGCTCTGACCTATCAACACAGAGCCCGAAGTAGGGCTTGAATTCATGAACTGTGAGATCATGAGCTGAGCTGAAGTCAGATGCCTAACCGACTGAGCCACCCAGGTGCCGCAAGACATTAATTGGGGGGGGGGGGCGGCAGTTTCAAAGTCACAGTAAAACTGAGAGGAATATACATGGATTTCCCATCTCACCCCTGCCCCAAACATGCATGGCCTTCCCATGCCCATGGTCATCCCCCCCCCCATCAGAGTGGTACATTTGTTACAATTGATTAACAACCTACATTGTTACATCATTATCACCCATGGTCTATAGTTTCCTTTAGAATTCACTCTTTGTATTGTACATTGTATGAGTTTAGACAAATGTATAATGACATGTCTCTATCACACAGTGGCATTTTATTTTTCATTTTAAGTAAATTTGAGCTTTGATAAGTTTTAAAAATCACTCAGAATATTGCCTAGTTTTGAATAGCACATATATTAACAATGACCACTTTTACCAGAACACATGAATCATGCACTTGTCTATGTAAAATAAAACATTAGAGTTTAAGGACAGACATGAATAATAGTTTGGGCACGTGGGTGGCTCAGTCAGTTGAGGGTTCGACATCAGCTCAGGCCATGATCTCACGGTTTGTGGGTGCAAGCCCCACATTGGGCTCTGTGCTGACAGCTCATAGGCTGGATCCTGCTTTGGATTTTGTCTCCCTCTCTCTCTGACCTTCCACCACTTACACTCATTCTCTTTCTGTCTCTCAAAAATAAATAAAAATGTTAAAAAATATTTTAGTATAGTTCAAACCTAAAGTGTTTTGCAATACCCCTGTATCAATATTAGACTAGCAATGATCTAATGTTTCATGTTCTTGCTAGTATATGAATAGTTAATATGAAAAGAATCAAGCTTTTTCTTTCCACTCTGTGAATCCAATCCACTCTGTGAATTACTAAAAAAAAAATTAGAGAAATTCATATTTTCTACAATGTTTTGCATCCTCTTGATAGTCACGGATAAAAGTTTTTAGTCAGGGTTAATAACGCAATGAGAAAAAGTACCCATGATCCCCTTAAAATACATTGTATTACCTGGATAGCTAATTTGGTACAAAAATAGTCCATCATAGATATTATTCAAGGTTTCATTTTGTAAGCCATTATAAATTTATTGCTATCACCTTGCATCCTTTTGGAACATTTTAGCTGAGTTGTGGGGTATGTTTTCAACTTTATAAATGCAAGGTGATTATCAACAGTGCACAAACACAATCCCAGTGCATTCTAGACCATAAGTCATACCACTTCTTATTACATAAATACATAAAAATCATAGGTTTTCACTTCTAATTATTGCCAATGAAAAGGAATTTGTTCTCCTGTCACACAACTAGAGATTTCATTCAATTTATTTTCATCAAAAAGATTTAAAAGGACAGATGACGGTGAACATTAGGGGGCAAATTGCATAAAATTATTAGATGTGAAGTGTCAGAAAAGGTAGAGTGCAAATACAGAGAGACCTATCTATTTAGCCTAGTCAGCCTAGGGCAAGAAGACTTCTGTCCAAACCTAAAAAGGCACACTGTGAAGAGAACACTCACCCGGAAATTTCCTGACAGCAAAGGTTGTGCATAAACTTCACAATGCAAACAACTTGCAAAAACTAAACTTTGTTAAATAGTGTGCTACTTGAAAACTTAGAAGACATTGGGGTGCCTGGGTGGCTCAGTCTGTTAAGTATCTAACTTCAGCTTGGGTCATGATCTTACAGTTCATGGGTTCAAGCCCAACAACTTCGGTATCTCCCTCTCTGTTCCTCTCCTGCTCACACTGTATCTCTCTCTGTCTCAAAACACATAAATTTAAAAAAAGAAAAAAAACTTAGAAGACATAACCCAAATCATGGCCAAAGATGAACGTGTTTGATGCTCTCAGCAAGCACATAGTAGCGTATTATAGAAAGTGTTGTCATATTTACTGAATGGTGTCTTTCTTGGAGACTACTCGTTCCATGTGCATAGGGATGTATCTTCTTCTGAAGCCTTATTTCATATCGTCTTTGCCCCACTGTATCCAAGTTCCTTGGGACTTGATCCAGTGCCAACTGCAACCTATTCTGTGTGGCCGCCACCCAACTTCCTTTGCCTACAACCGGATAGTGATGCACTTTGTCCATCCTATACTCTTGTTAGGTTCTCCCCCAGCTACATTTCCAAAATGGTTGGTTGCCTGTAAGTGTAGAACTGTACAGGGTGGTACAGTGAAGTGAGGGGGAGGGGAGGGAATCTGGTTCTAAAGGTAGAAGGGGTCTTCCTTTCTAATGCAGCAGGAAAGTACTGGGAAACAGTTGTTTGCATAGTGCTCAGATGCTTGATACAACATGGGGATCATCTTCACATTGGCTCCTTTGCTTCTCTGTCCTGTTTTTCCTAAGATTACATTTTTAAGTGTTTATTTATTTTGAGAGAATGTGTGCAAGTGGGGGGAAGAGGCAGAGAGAAAGGGAAGAAAGGAATCCCAAGCAAGCTCTGTGCTGGTCAGCCCAGAGTCCAATGTGCATCACAGATTCTCAAACTGTGCGATCATGACCTGAGCCGAGACCGAGAGTCCGACTCTTAACCGACTGAGCCAGCCCGGCGCCCCTGAGATTACATTCTTCAAAAGACTTGACATTTCTTCTGGCTCTGCTCTCCGGAAAACCAGGCTAAAATATTTAATGATGTTTAAAGCCTACAAGAGTGCAAAGAACATAGTAGGCACTCATTAAACATTTGCCGAGTGACCCCGTGAGATCTTAAATGATACTACAGTGGGTGGTGCTAGTGTTGGTACTTAACATCCATTTCAATACCTTCTCATACGTTCCAGAGGGTCTAAGCAGGAACATGCCTTCCAGTCTTTCAGGGAAAGAGCTTTCAGTGGGGCTATCCTCACATATGGTCAGTGAAGAATTAATTACTTAGTCCAAACCATTGAATATACCTCTTGACCTCCAGGAATATCATATTTTCTCTTAACATTTATAAGTGTGGGACACAATGTTTAAATGTTATTACATTTGTTAGGGTGATTTCTCATCAGTGATCATGACTTGGTGAAAGTTCAGAGGACAGTTATTATTTTTTAGCAGTAAAGTCTTTTTAAATAAAGGCATGCATATTGTGTTTTTTAGACATAATGTTATTGCACACTTAATAGACTGCTGCTTATACATCCATTGAAAATCCACAATTAAAAAAGTCATTTGACTCATTTATTGCAGTATTTGCTTCCTTTTGGTGGTCTGGAATGGATCCCACAATATCTCCAAAGTATGCCTGTATTTCTCTTTCACTGTCTCACAGTTAGTTTTCTGTATCGGTCTAGCTAGCTTTCTGTCTAATTTATCCTATATTTAATATGCTTTATACAAACAGAATACATAAGTATTTTCAGGATTTTGTAGATTATTTGCAAATAAAAAATTACAAAGAAATAATGTATCTAAAATAGAACATTAAAGGCAATAATTATGTACCATAATAAAGGCATAAATTATGTACCAATACACATAATGCTTGAGAAATGTTATTAAAATGTCTCTAGGGGCACCTGGGTGGCTCAGTCAGCTGAGCATCAGACTTTTGGTTTGGCTCAGGTCATGATCTCATGGTCATGGACCCAGCCTCACCTCGAGCAAGGAACCTGCTTGGAATGCTCTCTTCCTCTTTCCCCTTCTCTATCCATTGCTTACTTATGTGTTTGCATGCATTCTCTCTCTCTCTTTCAAAAATCAATAAATAAACCTCAANTATCTATACCATGGAATACTACATGGCAATGAGAAACCATGAAATCTGGCCATGTGTAGCAACATGGATGGACCTTGAGGGTGTTATGCTGAGTGAAATAAGTCAGGCAGAGAAGGACAGCTACCATATGTCTGCACGTATAGGAGGATTAGGAGAAACTTAACAGAGGACCGTGGGGGAGAATAAAGGGGGAAATGGCGGGGGAAAGGGAGAAAGGCAAGCCATGAGAGACTCTTGAATGATGAGAACAAACTGAGGACTGATGGGTGTGGGGGGGAGGGAGGAGATGGGCATGGAGGAGATCACTTGTGGGGATAAGCACTGGGTGTTATATGGAAACCAACTCGACAATAAACTATTTGTAAAAAAATAAAAATTAAAAAAAGGCTATACAAAAAAATTTTTTTAATTAAAAAAATAAAAGAAATAAACAAACATTGGTTTGGAATGAGACAAAAGGGTCTGAAATCTATTGTTCCACTTTGTATCTCTGTGTGCTCTGTCACATTACACCTACCTCAAAGGGTAGTCAGGACTTAATAAGTCAATGAATGTAAAGTATATCTTATTAATATATTTTTTGTTCTCAGCCATTAAAACTAGGGTGGAATTATGAAAATTATGCTTTAGTGCTGTGTCTGCACTGTTAAAGGATACCTCCATCTAGCATCACTTTGATGTGTTTTGTCCTTAATTTTCTTATCTGTGGCTATGAAAATTCAGCTATTCTCAAAATTATTTTAGAATTTTAAAACCACTGCCTCTCCTTTCTACAGTATATCATAAGAGTAAGGAATGTTGCCCATGTGACCCTGCATGAACTTGATACTATTGGTGATATTGTAACAACACAAAATGTTTCTCATATTACTTGTATCAAGTTATTTGTTTGCATGTTCAAGGGCAAAGGAAGGAACTGATAATTGCCTCCATGAAATGTCCTATATGTGGGACACCGAAAGGATATTTTGTCCTATTTATTTCTCTGCTTGGTTTCTCAGTAAATAGGTAACTAGTTTCTTCTCATGCCAATTTCCTATGTATTTCTTTAATGACCTCTGATTTGGAAATTGTATTCTTTACAGAAAAAGTGGATCATGAATAGTGCCTAAGATGATAGTCATTTGTCAGTTGAATCAAGAAATATTTTAAAAATCATTAAAAATATATGTCAATATTCAGGAAAAGGGCTTATAGCTACAGGAATTTAGCAGCTTCTAGACGTAGAGTGAAAGAAATATGTTAGATGCTGAAGATGATTGAATCAAAGTTCACATCAATAAAATGTGGGCAACACAACAAACATGTGGCAATAGTTTCAGAATACAAAGTAAAAATTGTATTGATAAAACAGACTAAAGAATGCTACATTAAACATACTGAATCTATTGTCACATTTTGCATGTTTTTATTCTCATACTTGTAAAACAAAGTTTTGAAAAGCTTTAGTTTGAATATCATCTATGGAGGTTTTTTTATGTTGCTGAAAATAAAGGTTGAATAACAGCCATAACTTTCCATATTCTCTACATTAAATTTAGGAAAAATTTTGCATTTTTAACAGTAGATAAGAAAATGTTCCATTCCTAATTAATGACTCTATCAGTGAACAGTCTTCCCCCAAGAATATTTTATGGAAATGGAAGGGCAACTTAGAGACACCAATAGAATTACATATTACTTAAAAATATAAGTAAATAAAAGAAGAAAGAGAGAAAGAGAAAAAGAAAGAACAAAAGAAAGAGAGAGAGAGAGAGAGCAAGAGATTAGGAATCAAACGGCCCAAATTAAAGATTGAAAATTAGACAGCATTTTATATCAATCTAATAAAAATAATATATAATCATTATTAATTTAATATACACACTCTAAGCATAATTTATTGTGGAAGGCAGTATCTTACTGATTTATTCATTTTTTTCCCAAAGATACCAGTATCTTCTTAAGGAAACTACTCTTATATACTAAAAAGATAAATTGCCAATTAAATATCAAAAAGAGACAATTATTGTATTTCAAATGAGTACTTCCTCTCATAAATTCATTTTTAAGGTGGAAAGTCACTTAACAGAACATAATGTAGCTCATTATGGAGAAACACTATTTAATTATAGTGATTCAGTATCTGGAAAAAGTGAAGATTTTCCTTAGAGAAAAGGCATGTATAATGAGTTATCTGAACAATCACTCTGGGTCTATCAGAATGAGAATTTCAGATGGTCCACAGGATTAATAAAACTTTGAACAAATCGAGTAATTTGGTGAAAATGAATACATTAGTCTATTTTCTGTACTGCCGAGGAATTTTTAATAACTCTATCATTAAATATAACGCATTGCATTGTCAATGTTATATTCACAGCCTTATCTCCTATTAAACTTCAAGGGCAGAGACAACATTCTCTGGCCTTCCCTAATTTGTACCAGATGTGATTCTCAAATTATTGCATGTGTATCTCTTTGCTGGAGTCCCTGCTAGTAAAAGCAGCTTCTTCTTTAGTGGTCAACTGAAACCCGAAATCATTTCTTTTGTTACCCAGGATCTGGGAGGTCTGGCAGTGAGCACAGCCAGGAGTTTCCACTTGAGTTAAAGCCCCTTCTTACCCTTTTTTTTTTTTTTGCTGCCCAGACTAATTATTCAAATTAGCCTCTAATCCTCATCCCTATTACCTTCTGGCTTTTTAACATCTAGGAGAGGGTCCTGCTTCAGGAATCTTTGCCTGTAAGACTGAATCTCTAAGCAACTTTGAAGCATACGATACAGTGTTCTCGCTGCAAAAAAAGCATAATGAAGATGTTAGCTAACACTACTGGGGTAATGACATTGAAACACATAAATGTATTAACCAATCTAAACTTACACAATATCACAATGTATACACTGTCAATTATTTTTCAATGACAAATAGGCCAAAGAGGGGACAAAAGTCCTTCCTTTGATACTGCTGATCTTTTCTGGTTTAGATCATTTTAACCACCACAATCTTTTTCTCATCATACGTATTCCCTGAAAAGCCCTAGATGAGGTCTGTTCTTTGAACATTTTAGTTTAATCTGCTGGCCTTTCCTCTTGGGGATAACTAGCCAGTTGTTTCTCCAACCAGCTGTCTAAAATGTTTCTGCCTTAGTTATTTTCCTTTCCTAAATGTCTTGGCATGCTCTGGGTAATACCAGTCTTTGTGAATAAATGAGCTAAAATAGTAAAGGAATGGTCTTTACTAATATGTTTCAGAAATTAACTGGTTATATCTACTCTTGATTTCTCAAAAGGGCCTTCTCTAGGAAATCAACGTAATATATACCCTCAGTTCCTCTTAATATATAATATTAATTTCCACCATATAAATGAAGATTGGTGATAGTAAAAGTACACAAAGCATGCAAATATGAAATTGTGTCAATTCTGACTGCATGTCTACATGAGAAAAGTATAGAATTATAAAGTTGTAAAATTTAATAAAAATATATAAGTACAAAACATCCTTCCTGAAATCAGTGAATGTGATGTGGTTGACAACAGTGTTATAAAATAAGTACAATATTTCACATATTATGATGGTAATGGATGGTGGATGAAAGACACTAAACTCTGGGTGGAGGGGACCATGTCATCTGATATAATAGCATAAAATATAATGATATATGTTGATATAACGGCATATAACAAATATTCCTAATGGGTATTCTTACCTACTTAGGTTTCTCTCAGTCCTCCTCAGCAGACTGCATCACCACAAAGCCCTCAAACACCTGGTTTTCTGGTTGTTCCTTAAACTATTGAATGGATGTCAGATTTGAGTGACAAAAACCACTCTGAAAGTCATGCCATCAAGGTAGTGGGTAAAAATGAAAACAGTGTGTGAACTAAATAGCTAATATAATGATCTAGGAATGGATGTTTCAAGAAAAACCATAGCAGTAGATATAGAGACTACATAAGACATATAAGTGGGCATATTTGATGTGATGCAGTGGCGAATTGAGTGTAGAGAATGAGAAAGAAAGAATATAGGCTGTCTCATTGGTTCTGAATTGGCCAACTTCATGGCTCTGATACCATCTACAGTACAGTTGTTGTTATTGAGGATATGGACATTTGGAAGCCTTTTTAACTCATAAAACACAATCTTTTTAAAAAAGAATTTATTTGAGAGAGAGAGAGCACACAAGCAGTGGAGAGGGGAAGAAGGAGAGAGAAAGAGAGAGAAAGAGAGAGAGAATCTTAAGCAGGCTCTATGTTCAGTGTGGAGCCCAGCGTGGGGCTCGACCTCTTGATCCTAAGATAATGGCATAGTCAAAATCAAGAATCCGACGCTCACCTGACTGAGCCCCCCACGTGCCCCAGGTGCCGTCATAAAAGCACATTCTTAATGATGTTATTTTTCTTAAGAGTCAATTTCAGGGTTAACCATGATGGTGGATTACTGAGCCTATAGCTTCATATGCTTATGTTAACCGCAAAATCTAGTATTTCATTTAAACTAACCATTTAAACTAACTGATTGCCTTACTTAAACAAAAGATTACGTTATGTAAACCCTCAGCATAGGAAGCAATATATAGCATTTGGTTAAAATTACTATTCCTTCCTCTCTGAGTGTTGTTCTATTTTTCAACTCCTTATTCTGTTCCACTGACCTATTTGCTTATCTTGAAGCTAGCACTACAGTGTAATGATTTCTGTTGATTTTTTTTCCAATTTTAAGTCTTAAAATAAGGTAGTTCAAATAGTCCTCAAACTATGTTTCTTTCTCTAAAGTTGCTTAAGCTATTCTAGGTCATTGGCCATTTCCATATAAATTTTAGAATTCATTTAGAATAAATTTCAAATAGTGTATGTAGATATGATGCCATTAAAAAAGGGGTAGATAAGTCCCCACACTTTGAGTGTGAGCTGTGCATAGGGACTTCCAAAGTGGATAGGTTGGAAAGGGGAAAAAGAGTCACTCTGCATTGCAGAAATTTGGCAAACAATACTTCGGCCAGTGACTAAGATAAACATCAAGGGAGATAAGTCACGTTGATAGGATGTGCTAGTTCAAAAATTTCTACAAAGGTGAAAAATCTGCTGACATTTTGATTGGAAGTTTGTTGGATCTGTAGATCAATTTGTAAAGAACTAATACCACAACAATGGTTAGGTGTTCTCAGAAATGGCCTGTAGATTTTAGTGTATGTATCTTTCATAACTATTGTCTGAACAATCCCAAAGTATTTCATATTTATAAGATGTTGTAATGGTACTCTAAGTATTAACGAGCATTTCATTTTAGAAGAATTTTACATTCACAGAATAATTAGGAAAATAACACAGAGTTACCAAACACCTCACAAGCAGTTTCGCTATTATTCACATTTTACCTTAGCATATCTGCCACAGTAAGGAGGTCAGTACTGAAACTTTATTATTAACTAAAGTTCTACTTAACACCATATTCCTGAGTGCTCATTAAATGCACTTCTATTCTAGAATCTCACCCAAGAAACCACATTATATTTTGTTGTCTTGTCTACTTAGCCCACTCCTACTCTTGACTGAAATCATTTATCAGACTTCCATATATATATATATTTATATATATATATATATAAATGTAAAATTAGGGCTTATTAGATGTTTATTCTCAGGATTAATTCACACTTATGGGTTTTTACCAAGAAGATCATAGTGGTAAAGTACGATTCCTATGAACATATTACACGTACATGCTATCAACATGACTTACCTTTTTTGATGTTTATTAGTCACCAACTGAAGCAATGTTTGTCAAACTTCTGCACTGCAGTTACTCTTTTTCCCCTTTTTCCAAGCGATCCCCTTTGGAAGTCCCTATGCACAACTCAGAACTAAAGTATGGGGACTTATCTCCCCCTTTCTTAATAGCAAAATATCTCGATACACCATTTAAAATTCTTTCACATAGGAGACTTCTCTTTTCTGTCATATTTATTTGTTAGTTTGTCTATTTATTCAATTATTTATATGTCTATGGACATTTATTTTATGTTTTGAGTTAATATCCAATATTATTTGCTTTATTTATCTGTTCAAACTGTTCCAGCTTTGAGCATTGGAAATTATTTGGCATATATACATCATCATGGGGTTTTTTTCCTAATTTTTAAATTTTCAGGATATAATCGGTTCCAGGCTTATCTTAAATATTCTCTGTCTCATTACTAGACTTAGCCATTACTCTAAGGATTCCCAGTTTCTTTTATTGGTGAGTAGAATTTTATTGTCACTGAGATGTCATTGCTACTAGAGCAAAGAAATATTTCTTTGTATTCTATAAATAGGTACACTAACCTACTTATATAGATGTGTCTATAAATATTTCTACAAGTAATGTATGTATACTATATGTATATTAAGTATGTACACTAAGCTACATGTGTTTATACTGATGTTGCCAACTGTATTAGCACTTGGTTCATTGTCATCTTCTCCCTTGGCTTATTTCTTCCAGCTCAACGCAGAAAGCCTGACTCCTGCCCTTTGCTATCCTCTTATTTAATTGTTCACTTCTAGTAACATCCTAACATGGTTGGTTCCCACATGGGAAATGACAATCAACAATTACAGATGTTAGGCACAATGCCCTTTGCTCTTAGCTTTAAAAACACCAGTTTTTCCCCCCAAAATTTTCTTTGGTCAGTACGTTTTGCTTCACTTCTTTCAGTAAATGGTTTCATACGTGTCATAGTGTTAGCTTTTTTGTCATAGTCTGAGTCATTCTCTCCTGGAATTCTTCAACCTCTCTCTCTTGTTTTTAATTTTCAATTTGCTTATGTTGTTTCATCCCTTAAGCTTGAAAGTCTAATGATTTCAACAAATACATAGCATCAGGGCATCACCATTACATTATTCTACAGAACAGATTTACTGACCTTAAAAATACTGTTGTTCACCCTTTCAAGCTGCCCATCCTCAAATCCCTAGAAACCAATGATTTTATTTTTTACTGTCTCTAGTTCTTTTTTCCTGACAGACGTTCTATACATGGAATCACATACTTTGTAACTTTTTTGAACGGTATCTTTCATATGCCATTTCAATCTATCAAATGTATTAAAGATTCATTCATGTCTTTGTATGCCCTTATAGCTCATTCCCTCTAGTAGCAGAATAATGTTCCATTATATGAAAGTAACATCATCTGTTCAAATATTCACTTTTTTAAGGATATTCTATTTGCTTCCAATTTTTGGTAATTATGAATAATCTACAGTAAGTATTCTTTTAAAAAGTTTTAAATGTTTATTTACTTTTGGGAGGGAGAGAGTGACAGAGCATGAATGTGGGAGGGACAGAGAGAAAGACAGAAGAAGACACAGAATCCAAAGCAAATTCCAGGCTGTGAGCTGTCAGCACAGATCTGGACGCAGGGCTTGAGCTAATGAACCATGAGATCACGACCTGAGCTGAGGTTGGATGCTGAGCTGACTGAGCCACCCAGATGTTCTCTACTATAAATATTCTTAAACAGATATGAGTCTTACTGGAGTAAGACCCTCACCCTTAATTATTTAATTAAAACCTTTTAATGATTTTATCTCAAAATCTACACATAAAAACATACCCTAAGATACTGGGGGTTTGTCTTCAACATACGAATTTTGTGGAGGGACACATTTATTTCTATAACAAGTATTTTTTAAGCTGATATTAGGATTTTTGAAGATATTTCAGAATTCAAAAAGTTGTTCCAAATCCATTTTTAAAATTTTCCCTTGCTTCTTCTCCTCAGCTATTAAAACAAGCAAACAAACCAACAAACATAAAACCCTTTAATGTTGGATATAGCATTTACTGTTTAACATAATTCTCTTGTTGGGTATTTTATTATGAGATTTCTAATTATTTCTCAGATTATATGAGTCATGAAACCTAACCTGAGGAAAATCATGAAGAGAAACTCAGGAGATCAAGTCTGTCTGTGATCACAACTATTTATCCTGATTTATCCTGTGTGTCTAAAATACATACCAGATGACAAAGGCATTATATTTTATTATTTTGTTCCTCTTATCGTTCTGTATGTTAGCCACCATGAGCTACTCTGAGGTGGTAGCAATAAGGCTTTCCTGGCGGTCTAAAAACTTTTGCCTGAGCTTAAAAAAGCAAACAAAACATTGATCCCCATTTGAAAAAATAAATTTTGGCAATGTAGTTATTAACAGACAATGAAAAATCCTCTTTTGCATGCTCTTGGTGAACAGTGGAATAGAATATTTAATAAATTGACTGCATTTTGTTATACAGACACAGAAGGATATTAGTTAAGTGTATTTCTTAGAAGCAAATATGGAATATTTTCATGCTCACTTTAATCCCACAAAATAAAGGAACTTGGATAGAATTATAATGTATCACAAGTCAATTATAAGTTCTAAAACTTTTCCATAATAATGTTATCGGTACCAGTATTTTGCCTAATACTTACATATGCTTTTTGTGGAATTGTTAAATATCTTATTGCCAGGAGAAGAACAGGCTTTGTGGGTTTTTGTGTTGTTGTTTGTTTAATTTTAATCCTTAAGTTTAATAATTAGAATCATTTTCCTACAGAGGAAAAGGTCTTATAGTATAGAACTCCTCTGTCTCTCTTGGGTCTTGGGTAGGAAAAATAATTGACCCATTGACAGTAATAGTTATTTACATTCGTTTTTCTAGGGCTCTTTGACAATCATTCACACCAACTGTCATAGACAGTTCTGACTTTGGGCCAAGAAAATATATTCCCTTTGGCTTCTTAAGACACAACCTGACTATCTGAGACTTCAGGGGAAATCCAAGGATGGGCAAGCATTTTAAAGTCATAGTCACATGAAAATAAGAAACAATCCAGGTCATAAACAGGAATATCAGGTGGGTATAGATTGCATTAACATTATGAATTCCACTGATTAAAAAAAAAAAAATTTAAAACAGCAAGCAACAATAATAACAACACATATTTCATAAAGGAGTGCAAATTGGCAACCACAAATCCAAACATAGTCAGTCTTTAAAGATCCACCCAAACAGATTGGTAGCATGAACCAAGTAAGTTTGCTTACAAATATAATGGCTTCTCTCACCTGACTATAGTTTGGCAGTAAGACCTAATTGTGTAGGAGGATAACTAGGCCAAATGAGGCAAATCCTAGGATGTAGAAACCCAGTGTTTGTTTTAACGAAAAGTCCCTAAACGAGACGCTATCCGCCAAAAGGTGATAAGAACTGTATTTGCATAATTTAGCAATATAAAGAGTATTATGCTAAGTCATAAAACATTTGGTTACATATTTTAGTGGCTCAAGACTGAGCATTGAACTAGAAAGAGTGTAGATAGAGAATTGGAGAGGTTGGACTTGGGCAGGTATGAAGGGAAAAAAAGAAATGGTGAGGAAAATCTAAGAATTTTCCGAATCTTAACATTGCATATGCCATTGGGGAGTTTTCCAACTTGCATCATAACATTTTCTTGTAGAATACCCTCCCAATCTCATCTCCTGATGAAAGCAAGCATTATACTGATAGGGGTTTAGTTCAAGTAGAAGCTCTTTTGTGAAAACATCTGTCTTTCATCATGAAAATAAAGATATGTTCTAATGGGAATGCTGTTCATATTGTTTTGGCTGAGAATTGTTTTTTTTCCAATGGGACCAGGAGAATGGAGAAAATACCAGATTACTGCAGAGTTTTTCATTCATAGAACTTCTGCCCCTAGCATGGTTTATATAGGTCTCTGACTACACGGACATGGGGCACAAATGTTTCAAAGGGAAGTATGGCCTTGAGAGCACACACTGTTCAAAGGACTTCAATGAGCAGTTCAGAGATGCTTTTAACAGTTTACATCATAGGACTTGAGACTATGAAGATTACAAAAATCCTAGTGAAGCTGAACTGTGGTATTCAGAAGTTGGGAGCAAGCCATGCCAGAGGGAGTCTTTGAATGTACAAAAGATCTTCCCCAGCTTGGTGAGACTAAGATGAAAATCAACCATGAATGCAGCAAACAAACATTATCACAAAAAGTCTCTTTCATACTTTGTTCCATTGTGACTGCAACCTACAGAGCCTGAGCATTCCTACCTCTTCGTAAAGTTACTCAGACTTTTTCTAATTTTTATTCTCTTAGATTGTAGAAACCTGACAATTCATTTTCTACCTGGAACCTAGAATAACTATTAAAAAGAAAATTAGATTGTGTAATTCTACAGTGAGAAACAATTTACTTCTTCTCATTGGGTTAAGAATAAATGCCTACTTCATACAATGGCCTAGGTAATAGAGTGAGAGCCCTTTATAGGAGGGAGGGCATGGCCTACAAACCTTATTTTATGATTGATCTTTATTAGTCATGGTAATTTCTTTTCCTTGGCCACATGACCAAGTTCTGACCAGTACCATTGTTTCAAAAAGAGAAAGTCCTTCACCTTTATGTCCCTTACAACTGACCAAAATGTGGCAGCCATCTTCATCATGGGGAGAAAGGCCAACTTTCCAAGAGTGACAGAACAGAAAGATGGAAGATCATGGTTTATTAATGACACTGTTGAGCTGCTGAGCCAATGTTGGACATATTTTCTCTGAATACATTTGAAATATATATGACAATTGTACACTTCATTGTGTTTTCTGTGGCAGCCCAGTTAACTGATTCCAAACTGCCATTTATCTTCTGGTGTAATTGTGAGGATAAAACATGTTATTATTTCACCCACTGCTTTCCACATGGCATCAAGCTCAGCCACACATGATCGATTAAAATCTGTGGAATGGATGTAAATGAGTAACACAGGCTTAATTACAAATGATATACTACTTTATGGTTTTATATGATTTTTGTCAGTACTTTTTACAAATTACAGATTCTTCCACCTTTCCAGAGGTTATTTCAGAAAGAATGTCAAAGACCTCAGGTCTCCTCGTGGTTTCTTCATTTCTACATCTGAAGAACATCATTGGTCCTTGTATGCAATTATAACTAACTGATAAAAGAGCTATTCTGAAGATAGTTCACTGCAGAGGACATATTTTAATATTTCATATGTTTATTAACTTCAGTATATATTAATACATGACAAGAAGCATCAACCATTTTTTACTTCACAGTTAATGATTAATTGCATTATGTAAGTATCATGTTTAGATGCATTGTGGCAAATAGTTCTGATGATTCAATTAAGTGATATTGGATGATACCATAGTCTGGTGAACATAATTTTACATGAGTTGATGATGATACATTATTACCAATTGAAAACTTTCACAATTACTTCTGCAATCACGCTCTCACACTTTCCATTTCTGTCTTCTGTTTAGAGATTCTCTGCATTCTCATCTGTAAGCTTGGGAAAGCAAATTTATAAGCTTATTCATCTAGCTGTCTATTACTATAGTGTCCAGGTTTTGTTTTGCCATCTATGTCAATAGATTTACTAAATTTTGATGCATGCATTTTGCTCATGAAAGAGGAAAATGCATTAGAAAATAGCCTGATTATTATGTGTGAGCATTTTCCCAAATAAATTATTAAAAGGGGGGATGGTACAATGCTTACAGGAATTCTTAAAACCCTCGTCAATCTATTTCACACATTTTTTTTTCTATTTTTTACACTGTTCATGCTGTGTGCATCCTCAATGAAGGAGAATATTCTGTAATGACGAGAACAAAGTCAAATGACAGACAGATAATAGCATAAGTTAAATCTATGCAGAAGTGGATGTAAGTGTCATCTGAAATCAAGTCCTTTCTGATTTGGTTTCAGATTCTGCCTTTTGTTTCTGGATTATTCCTGCCAACTCTGACTATTATTCATTCCTTTCTTCCTTGACTTACTGTGGCAGTACATTTATATCATATTATCATACCTCCAGTTTCATATGTACTGCATTTGTGTTTTCAAATACCATATTAAATTTGAAACACACAGTTAGGCCCTGATTTCTCTACTTCCATCACTATCTCAGTCATCATCAGTAATTAATAAATGTTCAGTAAAAACAGTTGTATTCAGTTATGCACTTTGTAAATTAATAATGATTTCATTATTTATGTCTTCCTAAATTTTCTATTTCTCCTTTACAATGCTGTAAAGTGTTTTTTTGTTTCTAAAGCTTTAGAAGCAGTAGCTTTTTCTGCTAGCTATTGAGACAGGTAGACACAAATTTTTTTCATGTCTTTGCTGGAAATTGAGTTTAGATTCATTTCTAAAATGTTTTTTATTTCTCTGTACCACAGAAATGCTTTTTTATGTGGATAAGGTCCCATTTTTCCTAGTGTAGAAAAAGATAAAGATATCCTAAAAACTTATAATGCTTTCAACATCTATGGGCATAAGAAAGATATTTCACCAAATAATTTAGTTACTGGATCAAAAACTTGAAATTACTGAATATCTAAAGAAAAAAGGGGCATCTGGGTGGCTCAGTCAGTTAAGCTTCCAACTCTTGACTTCAGCTCAGATCAAGCTCTCACGGTTTGTGAGTTTGAGCCCCGAGTTAGGCTCTGCTCTGACAGCATGGAGCCTGCTTGAGATTCTGTCTCCCTCTCTCTCTGCCCCTCCCCTGCTCACTTGCTCTCTCACTCACAAAATAAATGAAAATAAAAATGTAAAATTTTAAATAAAAAAATAAACTGATTTAATGAGTGACTTAAAATCTATGTAAAACAGCCATTTGATATATTGTTTCAGAAAAACATTTATTAGCTAAAAAGTTGTATTCCACTATTTATTATGTAAAAAATCAGTGACACAAAGAGACTGTCATGCACAGTCATATTTTTTTTCTAGAAATACATATGTAAGTACGTATAAGACTAGAAAAACGATGATAATTACATGTAGTAAAATTATCAACATTGGTGAACCGACTGGAAGCTATCCGATTTTTTCTATTCATTTCCATTTTTATTATTTGCATTTTCTAAACTTTTTTGCAATAAACATTAATTGTTTTTATAATAAGAAAATAGAGGGTTTTTATTTTCCCTCCTGAGTTGCTCAGTCGGTTGGGAGACCAACTCTTGATTTCAGCTCAGATCATAATCCCTGGGTATTTGGATTGAGCCCAGTATTGGGTTCCGTGCTATGAATGGAGCCTGCTTAAGATTCTCTCTCTTCCTCTGCCCCTCTCCCTAGCTGGTGCATGCTCTCTTTCTCTAAAATAAACATTAAAAAAAAGAAGAAGAAAATAGAAAAGAACAGCTTTACTATCAAATATGAGAGAGGTCAAAATGAAACAATCCAGAAACAATTCCATTGAGATGCAATTGTGAAGACTACATATACTTGTTGACAATCGACTTTGTTCCCTAAAATAGCAGGTTTTATTGTATTTTAACTTATGCCCCTGTCTTTGTCTTCAGCACTATGTCTTTGTAATATCATATTATGTAACATAATTTTGAACTGTGCTCTTCAGGGAACATATGTTAGAGGAAGATAATTTTTCGGCACTAAGACAATATTTGAGAAATTCAAGGGTTTTCTGCCTTTGCCGTGAATAGAAAATTTTCTTGAGTGTACTCATGTTGAATTAAAATTCACCTCAGGCTGCTTCAGTCTATGGCTGCAATTTGACACAGTTGTATAGGACTCTCCTTATTGATTTATCTTGCTTGAAGCTACTAAAAACTATAGGTTGCCAAGTGTTTAGGGAAAAATCATTTCGGAGAGGTGGAGTCTTAGTTCAGAAGGTAAAAAGCAGTTTTGACTAGTAACTTTTGTTTCCTTTTTTTTTTCCCTGAAAACAAACACTGTCAAATCTGCTAATGGATGTCATCTATTGACAGGAGGGATAGAAATAGTCATTTAGTGGTTTATTTGTAGGGTTTGGTAGTGCTTTCTTTTAACTTCAGTTTTCATCAGTTTCCTTTCAAAATATCAGCTACCAGGGCTGATGTTAGCTCTTTGATTCTTCTTTTATTTCAATATTTATTTATCTGGGGGATAGCACAAGTCGGGGAGGGGCAGAGAGAGGAGGAGAGAGGATCCACATTAGGCTCTCCACCGACAGGCTGATCGCAAGGAGCCCAATGTGGGGGCTCAAACTCATGAACTGTGCAACCGTGACCTGTGCTGAAGTCTGACTTTCAGCCAAGTGTGCTACCCAGATGCACCTAGCTGTTCAGTTCTTCTAACTAGCAGTGGAACAGAATTGGTCTAACAGAAATTAGGCTGGTTTCTAGTGCAAAGAATTATTGACTAAGATACTGTATCAGCTGGATATACCACACACGCTTTTGCATACCTTTTTTTATTTTTCTGAGAGAGAGAGGGAGAGACAGCATGAGAAGGGGAGGGTCAGAGAGAGAGGGAGACATAGAATCTGAAACAGGCTCCAGGCTCTGAGCTAACTGTCAGCACAGAGCCAGGCACAGGGCTCAAACCCACCACAAACCGTGAGATCATGACCTAAGCCTAAGTCAGACACTGAAATGACTGAGCCACCCAGGCGCCCCACATACCTTATTTCATGAAGTATCATTATTTTTGCCAGAAATCTCTCTCTCTCTCTGTCTATCTATCATCTATTTAGCGGTTGAGTTTTCCTGTAATAAGAAAATAATGTACACCTTATTTTCAAAAAGAACATAGAAGAATTTTAGATAAAGTATGTATTAGGCATAATCTGTTATATTACAGTGTGTTAATGTAATGTTTTGTCTACATAACTGAACTTTCATTTATTGTACATTGGCTATGACAGAATTACAGAGGTGAATATGATTGTGTTAATTTTTACCACAGTTCTATGGCTAGGTCTGCATACTCACTTCTGTGTGACTACTAAAGCCATTCAATATTAATAACCACCACAGCATTCTGTTTCAGCAAATAAAACTCATTTCTACAATTATGTTTACATTAAAAATGGCATATATAAATTAGTGTATATATTTTCTATTACTGTTATTCTTCCAATTAATTGGATAATTAAATATGTTTTTTTATACCAACAGTTGTTTTTAAGTGGCTACTTGTGAAGCGATGCTCATCGACGATTCTGTAATGATCATATTTTAAATACAAAGAAAATAATTCGGAGCACCTAAGAGGCCCAGTTGGTTAAGTGTCTGACTCTTGATTTCAGCTCAGGTTATGATCTCACAGTTCCTGAGTTCAAGCCCTGCAGCAGTCTCTGGGCTGACAGCACGGAGCGTGCTTGGGATTCTCTCTCTCCCTCTGTCTCTGCCTCACCGCCCAAATTGTGCACTCTTCCTCTGTCTCTCTCAAACTGAATTAACTTTTAAAAAAGATTTTTAAAAAATTAAATGAATACATAAATAGAAAATAATTCAACAATTCTAAGACAGGCACAGAGTAAATGTATCCAGGAGATTCCCCCCAATCTGTCCTTTTTCCTATATCTTTGACACTTACCAAATTACAAAATATTCTATGTACACAGAGTGAGTAGCTACATTATACAGGAATCTTCAATATGGAGTGGAAAGGGTACCTGAGTGACTCAATCAGTTAAGCATTGGACTTGGGCTCAGGTCGTGATCTTACGGTTCCTAGGTTCTAGCCCAACGCCAGGCTCTGTGCTGACAGCTAGCTCAGAGCCTGTTTCAGATTCTGTATTTCCCTCTCTCTCTGACCCTCCCTGCTCACGCTGTCTCTCTCTCTCTCGGAAATAAATATAACATTAAAAAATTTTTTTTAAATGTGGAGTGGAGACTAAATGGGCCCTTGAGAAAATACACTGAATATAAAATGTTTGTAACACTCCATTGTTTACTCTTCACCTTTGATATAATGCAAAGATGAGTCATAGATAACAAAAGCCCACTTTGCTTCTCATAAAACATGACGGATGAATTTATCACTAATATTTCAAGACTGGATGAGATACAGTCCTGCTCAAAGGTTTAGTGACTGCAGCAATGTCAACGTGGCTGCCGGCTATGAGATAGATTTACTATTAATTCATATGTACTATATTGTGAGTGTGTACTGAGGGGTAAGTCAAACTGGGTAATTAAAACTTTACACTGTGAAAAACTTTTTAAAAAATGAGAACCACTCTTCAACTTTTATGTTATTTTTTGACAGCGTGAAGATAACTTCAGACACTAGTTCGAGCTGCCAAAAGAATATATATTTTCTTTCAGTACAACCCAAGAGAAAGATAAAAATTTGCTTTGAGTATGACATGTATATGCCAGTCCTTGATTTGGATGTGCAGAGGTAGCAAGAGATGTTAGCTAAAAGTAGCAATCCAGCATATTTCCAAACATGATGTCCCATTTATGTTCAAAATGATGTGGATGGAATCAATTAGGAGAAACAAGTGAGTTTCAAGACATACTTTTAAAAAGCTGCAGAGTTGCTTAGTAACCTGATGTTATACTTCATTTCCCAACAGAGCTGTAAGGGCTGTCAGGGTTGGTAATGGAGCACTCAGAAACTAATCAAATCTCGTGCTCTGACAAGAACATGCCCATATTAAATACATTAGACCCTCCCTGTCAGAAGATGAACATACGTGGTCAGTAAAACATGTAGCATGACAGCGATCAGAGAATATGATATCAAGTGGTGATCTGACATAAAAACTTTGTTTATTTCCTTTACATGCATTGTGTTGCCATAAATCAATGGGCTACGTTATTTACCATTTCTTGGGAGAAACGTTCACTAAAGTGAACATCACTTACCATTTACAGAATCTTCTTGGGCAGAACTGACTACCATCTACACCTCGAATGCTTTGCATTTTAGGATTTCACGCGTGAAGTCATAAGCAATGTTGCTTTCCCTTCACCTTCTCCAAGCAGCCAGCCATCTACTCACATAAATGATATCGTTATAGAGAAATTATACTTATAGAACATTTGACAAAATTTTAATATATCCGCTGCAAATAAAACAAGGCCCATGCACATAAACTACACTGTAAGTATAATAGTATTTTTTAAAGTATTATTTATGAACATTTGGCCCTCGGACCTAGAACAGCCTATATATTTATGCTTTAAATTTATAAACTCTTAGTCCTTTATTCTAATTTGCTAGAATAGAAAAACAATTCTTGATTTCAATTGAGATTTGCATGTTTGGAGGCAGTGGAAGAAAAGGAAAGTAGAGATGCATTAACTGACTACCTTTATTCATAAAAACTCATATGACAAGTTTTGATTTTCAAGCTAAAGATCTAAAGAGAAGAAAAACCCCTATTATCTCCTCCTCAGAGTTATTTGACACATAATCATTAAATTATTAATTCTTGTATCATCTTCATGAGATATATTGGGAGGAATCATTATTCTCATTTTTATTAGTAAGAGATTTTACAAATTTCTGGTTAATTGGCAGGCATGTCGATGCGAATCTTGGGAAAACCATAAAGGATTACATGTAATATTATATTTGAAGATTTCATAAATAGATCCTACCATCAGTTATATGGTAATGACCATGACTACATTTAGTAAAAAAAAAAAAAATAATACAACTTTATTTATTTATGCTCAACCTCCCTGACTGTGCTTGGGCCCATATCCAACAGTTCTCAAACTTCGACTTTAAGACTAGAAATGTGCCAGTAATAGAGTTTTCATTAAGACACATGGAATGAACATATAAGGACATTCTTCCTACAGGTAATCCTTTAAAAAGGAAGAAATTAAGAGACAGTCTCAAATCCCAGGTTTATCTAGGGCTGTTGCTTCACACTATGATCATCCTTGAAAACAAAGGAAAAGCACCCTTCAAGTCAATGGATAAAAACAATGCTTGACAATGATTTTGTTTTTGTTGTCCTTTGAACTTCAAAAAATGCAAAAGCTATTGAAAGATTAATTGTCACACAAAAAGGTCAAGGTCATGGCAGCCCAACAATCTAGAAATTATTGATTCTGACATAATTACAGTCTCATTCTCACTGGGATGGAAAAGCATGTTGTCATGTTATACAGTCAGTCAATAAACCCTGCCTCTCACTAGCAATTCTTGTATGTTGGCCATTGCAAGTATTCGGTTTGACCCATCTGGCTTCAGAGTATATTCATTCAACCTGCAAGACCAAAATGAGTGGAAACTCCTCCCTTCATTGCTCTTATAAAAAAGCACCAAAAAGAAAACAACATTTATCCCTCTGTAAATACATAATAAGTGCCCTCTCATGAAATATGGACACATGTTTTTTGAATCATGAGTTAAAGAATTAAACTACTTTGTTACAGTTTGACTCAAAATATGAATATGAAAGTCTTGGAATTAATTGTTAAGTTTGAAGATTGAACAGTTGTTAGCCAACTGGTGAAGGAAAGCAAACTGATAATCTGTTGTCTTCTCCAGTTTACAGATTGATTTGCACTCAGCCCAATAAAAAAGAGAGGCACAACCAGACTCTTTTTTATTTCCTCAAGAAATCCAAACATGCTGGCCTTTTAGTGTGTAACAACTGATAGAGATGATAGAGTGTTTAATCCCACAATCCTAGGGCATGAATTTCCCTTTCTTGTAGATTTTTTCTCCTCCAATTTTTTCTAAGAAAATGGCCTTTTTCCCTCCCTTGATTCTTCTATCATAAACTGAAACATCGGTAAAAATTTCCAATAGAAGTGGGATTTGTTCTGGACTGCTTTCACATGTAGATAAGATGATACGTATTCATGAAAGTAATATCTGTTGCATTTTTAGTGCACCATATACCAGTATATTGATTATTTTCAACTTTATATAAAGTATACAGAATTGCCTCTTTTAAATCCCACTTTACAAATTAGGGACCATAGTTTTGTGAGTTTAGCTAACATTTCTAAGTTCTCAGAGTTAGTAACCATGAAGGCAGAATTGTTACTCTCATCTGTCTGACAGCAAAAGTGTATGCCTTTTCTTGGTATCAGGATGCCCCTCTGGAGGTGGGGTGGGGGAATGGAAAGAAAAGGGCATTGGGGCGCCTGGGTGGCTTAGTCGGTTAAGCATCCGACTTTCGCTTAGGTCATGATCTCGCGGTTCGTGGGTTCGAGCCCCGCGTCGGGCTCTGTGCTGACTGCCAGCTCAGAACCTGGAGCCTGTTTCAGAGTCTGTGACTCCCTCTCTCTCTGACCCTCCCCTGCTCACGCTGTCTCTCTCTCTCTCTCTCTCTCTCTCTCCTAGAAATAAATAAAAATTAAAAAAATTTAAAAAAAAAGAAAGAAAAGGGCATTGTTGTTTTCTTTTTCTAAAGGACTTTATTTTTTTAAAGTTTTATTTATTGTCTTTTGAGAGAGAGAGAGAGAGAGAGAGAGAGTATCTTAAGCAGGCTCCATTCTCAGGACAAAGCCTATCTCGGGGCTCCATCTCATAAGCTTGGAGACATGACCTGAGCCAAAATCAAGAGTTAGCTTCTCAACTGACTGAACTACCCAGGTGCCCCAATATGTGTCATTTCTTTTTTTTTTTAATGTTTATTTATTATTGAGAGAGAGAGAGAGAGAGAGAGAGAAAGACAGGGAATGAGCATGGAAGGGGAAGAGAGGGAGAGACCAAATCTGCAGTAGGCTCCAGGCTCTGAGCTGTCAGCACAGAGCCAAACGCAAGACTTGAACTCACAAACCATGAGATCGTGACCTGAGCCGAAGTCAGATGCTTAACCAACTGAGGCACCCAAACACCCCTGGGTGTCATTTCCAATGAAAGAATAAATGTAGAGTCTTTTCATCATAGGTGTTCATATTACATTACATTTGACTAAATGATCTGAACTTGATTTTAATAAGCCATTAATTCCTCTTCTGGAAATGACAATGGCTCCTAAATCATTGATCTGTGGTAAGAACTTGAAGAAATAACAAATATGAATAATTAGCACAGTGCTTGGCAAAAAGTGAATGCTCACAGAATTTTAAAAATGATTATAATTATGTATGCTTTTAGAGTCAGTCACAGCAGTTTTGAAAGCTCAATGTGGATGTGGATGACACAATCCTTATCAGCTCCCAAAGTTACCTCTGTTTTGACCCACTTACACTTTAATGTCTGCCCACTCAATCTATAAAGAAATTTGAGATTCAAAGAGGTTAAGTGACATTAAGAAGACCATATATGTAGTAGATAAGACTTTTTTCAACCCCAGATCTCTTGACTCACATCAGGTCACACAGAAAACACCTCACCTTCCCTACATTGATTTACTAAATATCCTAGATTCTATTTTGCCTAAAGAAAAACCTTGAATGGAATAGCTAAAAAGAAAGAGAAAAAGTTGTTTATCAGTTCAGAATATTTGTCATATATCTATTTTTTGAGAATTAAAGTAGAAAAAGAAAAGAGACATATAATGCAGAGAATTACAACTCTATATATCTTTTCTCAAATCTTTATTTTTAAGAACCAATGCAAGTCTATGGAAAAGTAGAATATGTAAAGAAAAGAAAATTAAAGAACCTGCATCCTATAAAGCTCAGAATTTGTGCACTTACAAGATTATAAAATATAGATGTGTTTATTCAATAGAGCAGAAGATAGAAATATAGTTTAATTATTTTCTCATTTTTTTTAAGTAGGCTTCATGCCCAGTGTGGATCCAAATGTAGGACTTGAACTCATGACCATGAGATCAAGACTTAATCTGAGATCAAGAGTTGGATGCTTAACCAAATGACACTCAGGTGCCCCTACATAAATTTCTTACAATTGGGCATATAAGGGTAAAATGCACCTAGAGAACTTCATGACAATATATTAGGAAAAAGTAGCTTCTCAGCGTATAAAGAATTGGCTGAATTACTAATATGAAGACAGACTGAAAGATAAGATGAGGAAAAGGACAGCAATTCTATAGGTCACTATATTTTGGCAAATGTTGCTTTATAGACACGTTAATATAATTTTGAGTTTGGGATTGTCCTAAAAGAGGTCCTAGAAAACTAAGTTGAATCTAGGCTTGTAATATATTAGGTTCAGTGCCATATATACATAAAAAAAGCAAAACATGATTTTTTTTTTATTTTTCTGTTAAAGTTTAATGTTTTGATTACAGAGACATTAATTTTACTAGGCAAATGAGTCTTACTTGAAATAATTAGCAATGATTTTATTTCTAATATGCAGCCTCCATGGTGTCATTCATCTCAAAAGTCATCAAGTATGGATATTAGGTAGTGAAATGCAGGTTCTGTTAAATCTGGTATTAATAAGACTAACTATATAATTCATTTATATTAACTTTGATTTAAACACAAGTGTATGAATTTATATGCTTTTTAAAATGTTACATTATCGATTCATGCCAAAATAATAGTAACTCTGCTGGTGTCAAGATTGTTTAAATACTTAAGTGTATGCTTGTTTTTACTTTTTATGTGTGAAATTTTGTAAATTCATTGAATTTACAAGTCTTGATCTTCTAAGAAAAAATTCCATTTTTCTTTATTCTTTCCCCAAATTCTTGTTTTAAGAATCTTGAGTATGTTAATTCCTTTAAACGTACTATTTCCAAGTGTGTATGTGTACATGTACGTGTGTGTGAGAGAGAAAGAGGGACAGAGACAAAAAGAGAGAGAGTTGTTTCTGTTTCTTCTTATCTTTTCTTTCTTTCTCTCCATATTTACATGTGTTTGTGTATAAGGACTCTATATGTCTTCTTATGTTAAAACACAATTTTAACAACTAAGAAAATTGTTATTGGTTCCTTTACTTATTAAGAATAAATATAATATAAATATAAATGAATAATATAAATAAGTGAAAATGGTGCTATACAAAGAATCAGATGCAATGGGAAAACTTACAGATGCTTCTACTGGGTTACCTAAACAGCTATGCCTTTGAAGTCACCAAGTAGGAAGGCAAATAATGTATTCAAAAGCCAGAGTTTCAGAGAACCACCAAGTAGATCTTGGCCTATACAATATTATTTAATTTAGTTGCATATTTGTGTTTTCTAAGCCCAGCATATTTGTGATTTCTGCAAACCACAAAGCCATGAAATTGTTGGTTTTGTCAATGCTACTCATTAGTGATTCATATGATTAAAAGATTAGAAACAAAACCCAAAATTTAAATTCAATCATAGATAATATTTTGTCTCTACATTATAATGGTAATGATATATATCATATTATGTCTCTATAATGCAAATAACCCTTGAGTTATAACGAATATCTGGTTGGGGGGCACTGGGTGCCTCCATCATTTAAGCCTCTGACTCTTGATATGGGCTCAGTTCAAGATCTCATGATTCGTGAATAAAATAAACTTAAAAAATCTGGTTAATTCATCTACACCATGCCACAGTCAGCACATATTTTTATCTTTTTATAACCATAAATGTTCTTAATGATTTTGATTTGATCTATTAGACCTTTTAATATTTCTATAGCAACCAATCATCTGGGAATATTTTAAAGGTAAATTCCCAAAGTCGTAAACTACTTATGATTTCTTTTTATATTAAATATTTAAAGTTTAACCAATATATGTATTTGTACATATGTATGATTATAAGGTTTTGGGTTTTTTTTTGTTAGGCCACTTAGTATTAGGATTCTATTTCCTAATGTTTGATAGTACATAGCCAGTAAGATAAAAAGAATTTATGTTCAGGACTTCTGACATCGACTTTGCACTGAGTGCCTCTATAGCCTATTTACTGTAGCTACTCCTAGCTTGTAACCTATGTTTGTTTATATAACATTCTTTTTTATATACTGTCCTCTTTTATATACAGTGATTTTATATAGGCAATAAAACTGAAACTACTATTAAGACAGGTGGATAAGAACCATTCAGTCTTTCCGTGTTTCTCTTTACTCTCATACTATCAAACTCACACAACACTTCTGACACCATATTATTTATTTGTTCTCCCACACTCAGCAACTCTTCAAAATCGACTGAATGACCTACAACCTAACTCAATTCTGACACTATCTGCCTGGAGATAGCATCTGATCTCACAGGTAGAAGGCTCAGTCCCACATGACCACCTCTTCTCCCTCGCAGACTTCAGATGCCAATCACAAGTACAGGTTTATGTTTCTAACCGATGGCCATAAGTCAGAGCTTCCCATGACCCACTCCTTTGGTTCAATTAATTTGCTAGGGTAGTTCACAGAACTCAGGGAAAAAATTGTTTATTTACTGTTTACAAGTTCATGATAAAAGGGTATGATAAAGGTTAAAGATGAATAACTAGATGCAACAGATGCAGAAGGCAAGCTCTGTGGTAAGGAGCACAGAGCTGCCTAGACACTTGACATCTCCCAGTATCTCTATGTATTTTCCAGCCTGGGAAGTCCAACTTTTTTATGAAGGATTCATCGTGTAGGCACAATCTATCATTACCCTCATTTCCAGCCCTTCTTCCTTCTCTGGAGGATGGGAGATGGACTGAAAATTCCAAGCTTCTAACCCTGGCTGAGTCTTTCTGGTGACCAGCCCCCACCCAGGGGTCAGATCATTAGAACAAAAGACACTAATATCACTCAGAAAATTCCAAGAGATTTAGGAGCTCTGTGTCAGGAACCAGGGCCAAAGACTAAATTTCAGAATAAAAACATGTTCCTAGTGCTCTTATCACTTGGGAATTTATAGGGTTTCCATAATCCTGTGTCAAGAACTGGGGGGCGCCTGGGTGGCTCTGTCAGTTAAGCATCCAACTTCAGCTCAAGTCAGGATCTCACTGTTAGTGAGTTCAAGCCCCACATCGGGCTCCGTGATCACAATTCAAAGGCTGGAGCCTGCTCAGATTCTGTGTCTCCTTCTCTCTTTGCCTCTCCAACTCACACTCTGTCTCTCTCTCAAAAATAAACATTAAAAAAAAAGAAAAGAACTGAGAGAAACCAATACATATATATCCTATCATCTCACAACAAAGTACCTATACTATAAAGTAGTATTTCTTAAAGGAAGTTAGTAAATTGTTCCTTTCCACAATGTGCAGTGTGTGTATTTGCATGTGTATGTGTATGGGTAAAGCTTACAGAACAAATATTGCTCTAAGAATTTTTCAAAAAAGTTAATATATTAATTAATGAATTGTTGGTCCAAATTTCTTGGAGGAGCTTCCCAGTAGAAATTCAGAACATGAATTCAATAAAGGACTTCACAGTGGCCAGAAAATTAAGCTTCATCATCATTCAAGGGTGTAAGAAAACCAAAAAGGGATAATTTGATGTTAGATCACCATATGCAACTTATCTCTGAATTTACCATTGACTTGCAAAATCAGAACACAATTTGAACTTGTCATGCAATGTCCAAAATGAAAGGACTGTCACTATAGCCAAGTATGTCAGGAGTATTTTCTTCCTTATTCTTTCTTTCTGTGACAGCACTTTCTCCAACTTCTTCAACGTGTAATCTCTTTCTCTCCCTCTCTTTCTCCTGTCTCAGCTCGCTCCCTTTCTTGTGTGTGTGTGTGTGTGTGTGTGTGTGTGTGTGTGCAACAATCATATACATTTCGTCATTCTTACTAACTAGAACCTAAATAAATATCTCCTGAATAGTTACACTTTGTAATTATTGTGAAATATTTTACTAACAAGGATGTTTTTATGTGACAGATGCTTCTTTTACTGCACCAGAATTGGTAATTTTGAGTAAATTATTTACTACTAGAATTACGTTGCCACAAAAACCTATATCAGATCATTACTAGGGGTTAATTATTAGCAAATATATTTATGTGTGAGAAAAGTAAACACTAAGAGAAAATCTTAGTATAAATACTTTTAACTATCTGATAAAATTAATAAATAAAATTAGATGAGAGATTTGTTAATTTTTTCATTAGAGCTAATAGGTTGAAAGAAAATGGTTTCTAATAATAGTCTAACTTCAAAATTTTTCAACAAAATATAAGATGAGAATAATTTTTAAGAACAATATGCTGCCCCCATGATCCTTTTAAACATCAGATAATTTTATTTCTTATTATTTAGATTAGCCTTGGCTGCAATGTTCTACATTTCATAAATGTTGATATTTTTCCCTTTACATCCAGAAACAGTAACAATTGCAAAGTCAACCAATAGATGGTGCTAACCATGGCATCTTCTAAAACACTGACAAGTGTTAAAAGCTTGAGCGTTGTTGAAATGGATTTAGTCAGTTTTTAGTGAGTGTCATTATAACATCAGTGTAATGCATATCTTAAATGAGCAGTCATAGAACGCGTTCTAAAACTCATCAAGTTTTATTGGGAACCTAATAGGTTTTATTTTCGGCTGTACAGGTACAGTGAATCATAGGGAGTGGAGTAGGAAAAATGTTCAATGAGGATTCAACCTTGAATCTTTCTGCTCATTGGAAGTCCCAATGAGAAAAAAGATACATATACTAGATTTATATTGTATCTTCTCTCCACAGGACCTAAAGTGATATATACAGTACCTATTAAAACAAACAACATCCTTTAAAAGGTTAACCAGAGCTCTGAACCAAAGAGTCAGATCAAGAAACTGGCTTGCTTAAATTAATCCGGGGAAAGAATCAGTTGATACTATGGAATGTTATTATTGCAAAAGAAATAAACTAATGTGGTTTAATGAAGATTTGGGAAAGAATTTGGAGTTTCAGAGCAACACAAACTTGGAAGGGGTGGCTAGCTGCCACTGCTCTATTTTTCCTGCCCTAAGCTTGATTCACTGACATCCTAAGATATCTAGGTGAATCAATAGATTATAAATATCTTTCCGAAGAATACTTATTTAAAAATTGTGTGATTCCATCTCCAAAGGTAAGGGAATTAAAAGCAAAAATGAACTGTTGGGACCTCATCGAGACTAAAAGTTTCTGCACTGCAAGTGAAACAGTCAATGAAACCAAAAGGCAACTGATAGAATGGGAAAAGATGTTTGCAAATGACATATCAGATAAAGGGTTAATATCTAAAATATGTACAGCTTGGTGATGAGAAAGAATGAAATCATGCCATTTGCAGCAACATGGATGGAACTGGAAGGTATTATGCTGAGTGAAATAAGTCAGTTAGAAAAAGACAGATGTCATATGTTTTCATTCAGATGTGAATCTTGAGAAACTTAACAGAAGACCATGGGGGGAAGGAAAGGGGAAAAAACAGTTACAGAGAGGGAGGGAAGGAAACCATAAGAGACTCTTAAATACAGAGAACAAACTTAGGGTTGATGGGGGAGGTGGAGGAGCAGGAAAAATGGGTGATGGGTATTGAGGTTGGCACTTGTTGGGATGAGCATTGGGTGTTGTATGTCAGCGATGAACCACAAGAATCTAGCCCTAATGCCAAGAGCAAACTTTACATACTATGTGGTAGCCAATTTGACAATAAATTATATATTTTTAAAAATGTGTGATTTTGCACAAAATGGCATCCTTTTTTGATACACAGGAACATGTATTGTGAAAATTCAGGCACCAATTTTAGAAACATTGGCTTAATTTTGAATAAAAAGATTGGATCAATTTAGAACGAACTAGACTAATTCACTAAAAGTGAGAAGTTTATCATTTAAATAACTGCTTTATCCCTAAGCATAATGTGATATTTATAATCCACATTATGGATTATAATCCAGTAGGAAACATACATGCATATACATCACTTGCATACATTATCTTTTGTTTCCAGTCCAAGACAAATTATGGAAAAATAACCCTATATATCACTTTCCTTAGAATGCTTCATTCAACTGTAATATTATCTATTATATTAGTATTCTAGATTTTACTGATCCCTCTTCTTTTTTCCAAGGGATATTTAGATAGCAAGTTAATGTTTCTTTCCTTTAAAGTGTAAGAATTGAGAAATTTGATGTAATAGCAGATACATTGTTTTAAGGCAGCCTCAGCTTTCTCAGTTCTGATGATGATACCAACTTTAAATGTAGAATTAGAGATGGTTGAGAAGAAAATAATATGGAATATTCTCCTTTCATAAAACAAGACAATGTTATCCTTTATATGACCCACCAAGAAAAACGTATTTTCTTCTTAATGCAGTTCCCCCTGATATATAGAAGTCTTGAGCAGAAGGATCGGGACACAGAAAAGGAATGGAGGAGCTACATTTTAAGAATATGTTCTCTAGAACTACTTTGTCTATGACACAAATCCCACTTGTGGCAATGAGTCCCTTGGCAAACTGCCTCTACTCTCTGTGTTTTAGTTTTCTATATTATTACATAGAAATCATAATAACACCTACTACTTAGGCGGGTAAAAATGTCTGATACATAATCATCGGTATCTATAATGTTAGATCATAGCTAATTTCTCAAGTCAACGTTCTTGAATTATTTTCCCCTATCAAAATCTTAAAGCACAGAGAGCCACCATGATTTTGTACTCTGGAAGACAGGGACAGGCACTGTTTTCATAAGGGTTGCCGTCGATAACATCGACTCTTGCACCTTGTTAAAGCTGGCAAAGAATCGAAAGAATAGCATTCTCTGAGTCTAGGGGAATACTTAGTTTAGATGTGTTCAAATTGATGCAGTTTTTAAAATTTTTTAATCAACTGACTAAAGACTACATTTTAATATCAGGTTATATGGCCAGTAAGGGCTTCAATTAGCTAACCCACTTTCTGTCATGTCCTTCCCATCTGGCTAAGTGGAAATGGCTTGGGACTAAAGTACTCACACATTTGAATTAAGGATATTCAGCTTGACTACCTGGTGCCACAGGATAGATTATTCTTCTGTAGCTGTAATTGGTACTTGGATTAACTAATTAGACCACTTGACTGAGTGTTTACAAAATGAGTTGGTTTTACTCACGTAGATTCTCCCTGGTATTCATTATAATAGCATTATCACTGGAATGTACCATTTCATTGTCATGAGACCAATCCTACAAACAAAAAGTGACCAAACATCACTCAACAGTTAACTTATTTAATTCTCAGATGAGGTTCTTAAAGCTTGTTATAATGGGATTTGTCTCTTCCTAACATCACTGAGCATCTTACCAGGGGCTTAAGGGCAAAACAAAGGACATCTCAACCTGAGGTGAATACTTCTGGAAGGCCAAATTATCGATACTTGTACAGGAGATAATGTTGGCCTATTAAGAGTTCATAAAGAATTATTGTATTTCATATTAATATGCAAGAGGACTGGAAAGATACAAAATACATGCACATGGTCAAGGATTATGAGGTGTACTAGTAAATGGGTATTAGCATTTCATTTAATCTATGAGTTCAGAAATAGTGTTTTCTTGCAAAAGTTAATACTGTCTAGTTCAAAGTGTGCAATGAAGAGTTAAGTGCAAAATCACAGAGACAGCACTTAAGACAGACCATTTTATTGGGGTCAAAGGATGCTCTGAGGAGATGAAGGAGTAAGCACCATGGAGAAAATTTTGTTTTATTTCCCGAGGTTAAGGGCTAGGGTCATTGCCCTAAAGCCTGAACTTTTGTACCCTGAAAGAAGTGTTTCATATGGAGCTCTAAATAAAAAGAAAAAAAAAAAGAAAAGAAAAAGAAAGATTCTTCCACCAAAAAATAGATAAGGGACCAAAAAATGTTGAAGAAATAATTTTTATAATAAGTGCCATCTAGGTTGAGTAGTGAGGATGCCAAGGAGTTAATCAGGTTGAAGAAGTAGTTTGCATCCCTTCAGGCAGAATCACAAGGTGATAGAAAACAGCCTGATATATTCAGGAGATAGTGAACAGTCTATGTGGTGTGACTTGTTCCCAAATAACACTCTTTCCTTAAATTTCTAATTTAGGAACTCTAGCTGACCAGATAGTGTTTTTAATGGTAGGAACAGTATCCTGGTGAACCACGAAGTTTATGTTTAATGTAAGATGATCTGTCTCTATATCAGTTACTTATACCACACTCTTTCTTAACGTAGCAGAAGAAGGAGGTGGCAGCTTCTCACTGAATTGCTATTCAAATCAGAATTATTAGTTACATAATCAATCAAGATGTGTTACTTGATTTAGAAGCTATTTTATGTTTTAGGTTGAGCAGAGTTTTACACATGGTAATTGAAACAGAATTATACGTGAAAAGATGTATGTGGGAAAATATTCAAGTGGTGCTAATGTCTATTATTTTTTTGAGAACCATTTTACATGTTTTACATGAAGTGTAAAGAAAGTGTAAAGCAGAACAGAATGATAGAGCAAGTATACATTTGGTAGATTTACACAAAAAAGAAAATAAATATTGATGTAGTGGGGAAAAAAGAATACATGTGAACCTAAGAGGGTCAGGTATCTGGTTCACAAACAAGGAAATGTTATTCGGTTTTGAAAATACAGACTAATCGACCTGGAAAACAAAATGATGTGAGGCACATCAACTGGAAATATAACCTGTAAAACAGTAATGTCAAATGAATGCCACGCTGCCTTTCTGTGAACATATCTCCTGGCGGGCATCTGCAGGTATTTCCTTTTTTAAATTTGCCTACAGATAGGTTATTAAAGTCATTGCGAATCAGAACATGTCTTTCCAGTGGCACATATTAAACTACACATGAGCAGAGGCAAAGGTAAGGACAAGAACACTTAGGGGGCAGAGAGAACGCTTTCCGTGAATCCCATGTCGACACTGAGATACAGTTCTAAAGAGTTACGTGTTATTTGAAACAAAATTTGATTTATTTAAAAAAAAAGTTGTCTCGATGACTTGACTCTAAATAAATGTGTCTGTGAGGTAATTTGAGTTTGGAAAACTATGAATGATTTGGTGAAATTATACTATCACAATTAGTAGTCTGGAGAGCTTTGCTTTCAATTTATGTAAGATGCTCATTATGTAAGGTGCAAATCCTGGGCCAGACTCAGTTTATGGCTGACGTTATCATTTAATAATTAATAGGACCCTCTTTCATCTCAAATATTCCAGTTGTATAGTCTATTATATGAGTGCAGTGTATGCGTAGGTGTGTGTGCATGTGTATGTATGTGTGTGTGTGTGTTTAATTCTCATCCATACCATTATTATCTGCCTTGATTCATTAGCAGATTTATCCTGATTTCTTTGCCCTTTTGTCTTTCCTTTCCAATTCTTTGGAAAGAATAGTTCAAACTTAGAGAGAAGGGTTAAAGTTAATGAGTAAATAACCAGATGATGATAGATGACCTCTCTGCCTCTCTGAGAATTTGTATCTCCTTTGTTTCTCTATTAATACAGTTTCTTGAAAGTGTATTCAATAATCTACATTCTACCTAATTTTGTAGGGCAGATGGGGAACAAATACCACATAAGAGTTTCATTCTTGGCTACAAACCATATTTCTCCATTTAGCTCTTGCTCTCTTACCTTCTCCTGTTCTTCAATTTTCAATAAATTTTGATCAGTGGCTCACAGATCCCTGACAGCTTGTAAATTGCTTGAAAATACCCTGGGCTATATATGAACACCAAATATGAATACTAAGCAACGCTGCTTCTAGAGTGCCTTTAAAACTCTAATAGTCAGCATCCAGATGTGTTAATAATCATATAAGGTACTTATTGATTTATAGAAACTTAAATAAATATGGAGCACTATCTGAATTAAAAAAGGGTCCCTGGGAATACTTGACTTTCTCATGTGGTGTTTAATAATAGTTGAAGAGGTAAGCTGAATAGTAAGTTCTCTTGAGTTCTTAGGCAGACCTAGGAAAATATGCTTAGCATACAGAAAGAAATCACCTTGTAAGATATTATAATCAAACTCACAGTCCATATATGCTTCTGTATTCTCACACATTTTAACATAATCCTAGGCTGTTTAACTATTTGTCTCAATAAATACAAAGGCAAATTTTGTAACAAGAAAGATCATAGGTCACTACATTTTTAAAGAAGGTTGGGAAAATAGTTTAGTGGCAATATTAATAGGAAAGGACAAACTATCACTGTTTTATTTGGAGTAAAAGAAATTTTGCCAAGGAGAAGGGAATTGTTTGGGCTATTTCATATACTGAGGACATTACTTTTATGCCAATGATGGAAAGGTCAAAAGACATATTTTCCAACTTTTGAAAAACTTTAATATCCATTGTCTCAAAATTACCTGGGTTTTGCTGTGGGCTTCAAAATTAGAAATGTGAAAAATATCAATAATATTACATTTTCTTCTATCCTTTAGTGACATTCCCTTGGGCCTGCTCACATGTCCACTGTGAGCTCAGTCTTTACCATCCTACCCCTAGATGTATCCAGTGTTTATACTTCTCACCGATATTAGGAGAAGGAAATCTTAAACCCAGGGCACCTTAGTGTAACAAGCCCAACAACAGAATGGACATCTGTGAAGAGAATGATGTGTGGGGTACACTTGATTCTTATATTTAGAAAAAAAAGGTTAAATAAGGCCTTTTGTCAGACCTTAACATTGTTGTAATATGGCGCTAGATCTGTCTATTACTGGAATCTTTTTTATAAAGTTTCAGTTTATGTTTAGATTATGCTCTGTAGGGTGCAAGGGGGAAGCCTAGTATTCACTCAGAAACCCATTCTTTTATTTAATCTTTTCATAGGAATTTAATAAATATGCACTTTATGTAAAAGAAAACTACATTGTTTGCCTATAATGTGAATACCAGACCTGTTTTAAAATCAACCTTTATGTCTTCAAAGCCACAGTCTCTATATAAACTACATTTTACACTTACTAAACATATCAGTTCCAAATTTGTCCTGAAAAATTTCTTAAAAATATATTAAACTTGAAAACTATAGATATATTTTTAAAACTATGTGCTTTTATAACACTCTAGTACATATAATAACACATTAAGAAAATATCTTTGTCCAGATGGGAACTATGTTAATCATCTCAAGGTTTATATTATATAAACATTGACAATTTAACAATTTACATATATATAGATGTCACTCAGGTCATCTTAAGAGAGAAGGTCATAAAAACCAAGAATAAAATCAGCATCCATTATAACAGTGTGCTATTTATTAAGCAATTTCTCTTTACCAGTGCTAGACTTGGTCATTTACATATATTGTTTCATTTAAACATCAGGTTAGCCTGATATAAGTAATATTATAATCTTTATACTACAGATAAAAATTTTAAATTAAGCTAAATAAAGTCATGCAATTTGGCCAAGGTTATAAGCTATAAAATGACAGAAACTTTTTTCCTGACTTAATGCCCATGTTTAAATGTGAGGTCAACAAACTTTTTGCGTAAAGAACCAGACAATAAATATTTTAGGTATTGTGGACTATAATAGTCTCTGTCATAAACTACTCAACTCTGCTTTAGCCCATTCTAACCTTTGGGGGGGGGGGTTAAAGTTAGGGTTAGGTTAGGGTTAGGTTTAGGTTTAGTGCTGAAATAACTCTGAATTCACATGTGGACAAAGTGTATATTAATGAGTATGGCTGTGTTCCAATAACACTTTATTTATAAAAACGGGCAATCAGTTTGATCTGAGGGCCTTTGTTAGCCAACACCTCCTATACAACATTGTGCCATATTGAGTACATTTTATGCTACACTGAGATTATTATCCAACTAAGTCATCAGGGAATCCACACTCTTAAACATACTAACAGTTAATTTACTGAAAATTATGACATAGTTATTTTTAAAGTTCATTTCAATTAAAATTCTTTTATAAGATGGCATATTTCAAAGTGTTAGAATAGTAAAATTAATGTGTCATATAAACCAGACTTACAATTCCTAAGCTATTGTATATGTTGACAAGATTATGTTTGTACTCCAAGTCTGTGAAATTTTTATTACAACTAGTTTAATACTTATTTAAAAATTCCTTTAGAATTAAACATTTAAGGAACAATAAAAGCCTACTTTTATTTCTTTAGATCTGTGTAAAGGGAATTGAAGATTACCCATTAAGGATTTTTAAGTGTGAAATCAAAACCTTATTGCATTGTAGGGTAGAAAAACATAAAAATCAAGAGCATATGTAATTAATTTGTATTGTTGCTGCTATAATTATCTGCATTATGTCTGACAAGACCAAACTGAGCTACAAAGAAATAAGTGAGTTACTAAAAACAATTGCATATTAAACACATCTTTTTGTCATAACAAATCCTAGCTGCACAGAGTATTTTAAAAATTGCAAATCAGACCAAGAAAAAAAAAATAGAACTTGAAGACCCCAAATAAGACAAATTGTGTAGAAGAAGAAAGAAAAAAAAATACACACCCTTTGTGTTTGACTCCAAAGCACTCTGTAAGTTGATTTCTAAGTAAAGAATTTAGAACTCATGCATCTTAAGATGTCCTGCTATTGAGCACTCAGAGAAAACAAAGTGTTGTCCTGTCAAACTACAAAAATATTTGACAGTTACATCTGATCCCAGTCACATTAATATTTGAAAATGTATCAATGTGGCCTATTTCAGTAGTTATCTTTTTTATTGGTTTTCTTCTTATCTAAAACAAGGACCATAAGCCTGGTACCCTGACAGATGAAAATGGACTTGACACCATGTGATCGGCCTTCTACCTAGAAAGTGAGATGTGTCTTCTCCTCATATTCCCTGGTCAGTTCAATTTATGGGGTTTATCCTTAACTACAAAGGATACGTTTGCAATCTTTCCATCTGCTTGAAGACTGAGGGTCAAAACTCCTTTGTAATCAGGCTAATAATTTATCACCAAGACATCTTTCTTCATAGATGGTCTACTGTGGGCAACTTCCATTGGACTAATTCAATTTCATTTTATTTAAAAAATGATATTACCCAGTGGAACATATTAAATCATATCTATATATACACATATGAAATTCATGTTATTGGTAACTTAGAGTCTTTCCTTTCACGATGCATTTTTGTTTGTTATATCGGACCACTTATATACTCTTAATCCTGTGTTACAGCAGGAACAGTTCAGGTGACGGTGTCTGCTCTTTTTACTTGCTTCTGAAGACTGCAGAGTCAATGTGCAGACAGTGGCTGTCATTGCTCGCCTCCCTGAAGAGCCGGTCTTACTGGAGGCTAACTCAAGGATCAGAGAGAAAAATAAATCAGAGTAAAGCAAACTGACATTTACTGATTCCACTCTGTGCACTTCCTGCTTGAATTGGACTAAAAAAGAAAAAGCTAATAAAGCTTTACTAATCCCAAAATATATAGTCTGCGGATCCTAAGCCATAAGTAACTTTCCGTATTTCATGCAGTAACCAGCAAAGTAAAGCTCGGTTTCCCAAGTCCATCCTCTTTTAACTTTAACAACTCTCCTCATTTTTCCAGCCTCCAAAATATCTTTCCCTCTAAGTCTCACCTGAATGCAACATTACTTGTTTTCAGTTATTTTTTTTATTAACATGAAAAATAAAACCCCAGAAGGCTTGTAAGGCACAAAGAAGTTTTTGTGCTTTCAAACCTAAGAGTGAAATAGATCCAATTTATTTACTCACATGCTAGGAAGCAAGAGAGTATTGTACGTAGGACAGCTTTGTGTGCAGCTTGGGTTGGTAGAGAGCAGAGATCTAACATCTTCATCATGGAATTTATACTTTCAAGTTTCTCTTCAAGAAATTGTGGTTTAGATTTTGATAACACTGGATGCCTAGAACCTTGTGTTTTATCCAGTCCTATCTATTTGGGCAACATCCTTGCTGGTCAATAAACAGGAGACTGGGGGAGTTAAAAATAGTACTTTAAACTTTCAGCCCTTGCTGTGATTCCCTGTTTCAGGGAACCCTGACTCTGTTACCTCAAGCTAGATTTGAGGAGTGTAGTTTTATTATTTACAAGTATCCACTCGCTAAATTTTTCTCCCTTCTGGTTTTTTTGTGGTTGCTGTCCTGCCCCCATACCTGGCCTCCTAAATTTAAAAACCTGGCACCAGCTCCTGGGTGGCTCAGTCAGTTAAGCGTTGGAGTTCGGCTCAGGTCACGATCTCACAGTTCGTGCGTTCGAGGCCCGTGTAGGGCTCTGTGCTGACAGCTAGCTCAGGACCTGGAGCCTGTTTCAGATTCCGTGTCTCTCTCTCTCTCTGGCCCTCCTCTGTTCATGCTGTCTGTCTCTCTCTCTCTCTCTTTCTCTCAGAAATAAATAAAACATTAAAAAATAACTAAAACCTGTACCAATGAGAAAAAGTGGGACAGCAGTTCTTTCTGTGTTTACACAATGCTTTCACAGCCCAGAAATATTAGTCATTAGTTAAGAAATCCCAAGACACATAAAGAAATAATCTGACGGAAGGTTTCCCTTTTCAACTATCCTCTTTAGATAGCAGATTGCTTGCTTTCCCTTAAAAGAAACAAACAAAAATCAAAGTAGAAATCAAGTGTAATATGTTGAGAAAAGAGTAGATTGTCAGGTAAAGATGTTACAAATATGTCAAAATTGGACCTGAAATGAATGCTATAAATACTCCTTGACTAATCCCTGGTTTCGCTTGAAGCCCAGCTCTTTCCTTGTTGATACCTAATGGTTGGCTGTATCACCTACTCTGATATCTATTTTTAAAAGAATGATAAAAAGTTTTACAAAAGCCTTTGATCCAATATTCATGATGCGTGTCTTATTTATAGACTATATGATTCCAACACAATGGCTGTCAGAATGTCGGCTAACTAAATCATTCACTTGATTTTGTTCAATAGTTTCACTCTCCTCTGATTCAAACTTAACCATTTTGAATGATTGACTATGGAGCACTTTTTCTTTTTTGTCTTCCTATACTTCCACTTTCATAGGTGTGTGTATGTGTGTGTGTGGGTGTGTGCGCGTGCGTGCACATGTGTGTGTGTGCATGTGTGTGTATAGATACAGGTGAGTAATCATCACACAGTAGGAGAGAAATCTGAAAAAAAATAACATTTGCAGCACATGAGTAATTTCATAAAAACTGTGGACAAAATTGAAAAGACAGATAAACCTCAAACTCAATTATAAACATCATTTTTAACTTGCCCCAGGACTGGCTAGAACCCTTATTCAGTTAAACATATGAATCAGGTTGGAAATGTTTATGGCATTTAAAGTGCTAAGGATGAATTTAGTTGAAATTCCAAAAGCATATTCTGAATTCAGTTTTAAACTTCAAGAAACTGCCATTGTAAATTTTCTATTGGAGAAAGTTTGCCTACAGAGATATTATTAAATAGCAGGAAAGTTTAGATACAACTTAGAATTTTCCAAATAAAAATTTTTGGGGTGTTTTTTGAGCAAATGTTGCCACAACATTATACTGGGTATATACTACCCTAAGTGTTCTCATATATAAAGATTAACAGACTATGGTGTTTGCACTCACTTTGTTAATGTCAGATGTCACCCAAATAAGTTAAGTAATTGTATTGTGGAAGATTGTCTAAGTTCATTCAGGGTGTTATAACAAAATAGCATAGCCTGGTGGCTTATAAACAACAGATATTTATTTCTTACAGTTCTGGAGGCTGGGAAGTTCAAGATCCAGGTGCTGGTATATTCAGTGTCTGGTGAGGTTACAATTCTTGGTTTATAGATTACTTTTGCTACTTCTTATCATGGCAGAAGGTGTGAAGGAGCTCCCTGGAGTCTTTTCTACATGGACACTAATTCCATTCATGAAGGGTCACTGATTAATCCCTCCCAAAGACCCCACTCATGGCCTAACCACTTCTCAAAGGCCCCATTGTTAAATGCCATCGCATTAGGAATTAGGTTTCAACATATTAATTCAGGGTGAGGGAACATATTCAATCTATAGAGAAGATCTCCTGGTAAATGCTTTGGTAGATAGAAAGATCTGTCATAGTGACGTTTCTTCTAATGCTTCAGCATATCGTAGTACAAATAGTTTGTGATACTGGTCTTGGAAGATTTAGATTCAAAGTCTCAATGTGCAACTCACTACCTTTAAAATCTTGAGAAAATTTCTTAACATCTTTGATTCTTGGTATTTTTATTGGTAGATTTTCTTGTCAGTTATTTCTTTCTCTAGCATCTCTTTATTGAGGTATATAATCTTTTCTTAGGGAAGATAAATGAGAAGCCTGGGATGTGAAACCCATCCTCAAGTCTCTCATTTCTCTTAAGAAATGGAATGAAAGTAGAAAATACGTGTTTCATTCTGTTTTCTGCTTGGAGGAAATGACCCTGGCATGGGTAAGTTTGACTAATTCTCAGGTTAGTTTTATAAACTTTAACTGAGCAAGGATATGAGCTTTATTCTTTAATATTATATTTCCCAGTAATAAAGGAATTGTGTTCCAGTCTTCATCTGCTGATTTTCTTTGTCTCTCAATTAATATAAAACTTGGAAGAAGAGGATGCTATTTTATCAAAACATCTCAAACACCCCAATGTGACTATTAATATACTAGTAGTTGTTTTTAGAGATTAATATATTTAAATATCTTATGAAGTATGAGCTAATGCAGATTAAGAACATGTATATAATATAAAGTGCTAAAATTTACTAAAAGGCTATCAGAATTATAATAAATTTTAGCTTAGCAGGTCAGATACTACAGAAGCCTCTGGCTTTCCTTCAATTCTAAATATTATAATGTATTAATTAGCTCAAAAATGTACACTGGAAAAGACATAAATTATAAATGAATATATGTATATTCCCAGCTTTCTACCACCCCTTTCCACGATATTTTCAGTAATCTGCTGTCATTCAGGTGGGTATTTCTTGCCTGATTTCCATGGTACATGTTCTGACTCAGCAAAGCAGTTCCCTTCCAAGAGTATGGTTTCCAAGGTAACTAGATGGCAAACAAAACCAAAAGTCTTCCTCAACATCAACATGTTCAATTTCTCTAAGAGATGAACACCTTAGTTTTATAGTTTTGCCAAGAATTTTTACGGAAAAGGCAGAAATTAAGATAGACCTTTTACCAATATATTTTTAAACTATTAAAGAGATAAATGTTTAATTTAAAGGTTAATTGTTTAACATCACCAAATATCCACAAGGCTAATGAAATAAAAGCTTCATGTTAATTTTGTTAGTTTTGACCCTTTTTATTTGATACAATGACATTTTGAAAGACATGAGGAAAAACCAATACATATGCTGGAATGTACTTATAAAAGGAGGAAGAAATACAGTAAATATTCATCATTTCATGAGAATAAATTGGTACATAATTTAAATGAATTTCAAATACTTTGAAATGCATCAAAGATATTTTACATCTAACATGTATAATTCTCAAATTACCTAGTCATTGAAACTGGGTAATATATCTCTAACATTTTCTAAAAAATTTAAAAAACTACCACTACATTAGAGAGACACGATCATATTGGTATTGTTATTTTTTTTTTAATTTCACTAATGACCTATGCTTATAGAAGAAGAATAGTAATTATATTTTTAATATCTTATGATGACGATAACTTCAAGAAAAGATTTTGAAGGAAGTTTTTTTTCAGTAGAAAATAATTACTACATGAAATACATAGTATAAATAATAATAACAAAAATATGCTTCCCCTCCTTCATGTCTACTTTTGCAGTGTGGCTTGGTTTAAAAAGGCCAAGTCAGGGGCACCTGGGTGGCTCAGCTGGTTAAGCGTCCAACTTCAGCTCAGGTCATGATCTCACAATTCGTGGGTTTGAGCCCTATGTCAGGCTCTGTGCTGACAGCTAGCTCAGAGCCTGGAGCTTGTTTCCGATTCTGTGTCTCCCTCTCTCTCTGACCCTTACCTGCTCATGCTGTCTCTCTCTCTTTCTCTCTCTTTCTCTCTCTCTCTCTCTCAGAAATAAATAAAACATTAAAAAAATTTAAAAAAATAAAAAGGCCAGGTCAATTCCTCCATCCTTTGAAAACGGATTGTTCATGTGGCTTGCTTTCATCAATGGGACATTAATACATCTGACAAAAACAGAGATATAGAATATCTTTCTTTTTGGGGCTTACCATATTTTGCTTAACATAAATATCTCAGACCACATATAGAAGTCTGAGCAAATCTGTTGGAGACTGAATGGCCATGCAGAAGAGTTTCAATAGTCTCAGTAGCTGGCCACAAGTACATGAGTAAACCAGAGTTTGGTAAGTCTTTTCCAGACCAAATAAACTTCTAAATTCAATCCAGCTGGAATTTATGACCCATAGAACCATCTAAATAGTTGTTGTATTAAGCCATTGAGGTCTGGGGTGTTTTGTTACATAGCAAAAGCTAACTGAAACACTATGTTTTCTACGTTTCAAGATATAAATAATACTAAGGATTTAATGTAACATTATGCATTCCACTAAAGGAAAAAGCATTTCTATCTTTTGATTCTTTTGGAAAGGGAAGATGTCATAGTTCAGAAATTAGAAACTAACATGAAAAGATTTCAGTGTAGGAGCACATTTTTTAAAACTTCTCAGATTCTAATTAAAAACTGTTTTAGGTCCTCTTGGCTTATGAAATTATCCACTATTCGTAAGTTTCATAATGCAATCTTGTGACCATAATAAGAATTATTTAAAATTGAAAAAGTATTCTAGCAGGGTGAATTACATTTTTAGAAGTACTATAACATCTGATATAAAATTAAAGCTTTCCCATGAAGCTAAATTTTATTGGGGATAGGAATTGTAACCAACCTAAATAATAATATATATTAACTTTTATAACTGGATATACATTTAATTGTATGAGTTTATCTCATTAGCCAGTCCTAACAAAAGAAACTCCAAGGTGTGATGACAGCTCAGAGCCTGGAGCCTGCTTCAGATTCTGTGACTCTCTGTCTCTCTCTGCCCCTCACCCACTCACACTCACGTTCACTCATGCTCGCTCTCTCTCTCTCTCAAAACTAAATAAACATTAAAAACCAAATTAAAAAAAAAGCAACTCCATATATGCATATACCAAATCTAATAAGAAGGGTATCTCATGGAATTAAAAAGATATACACATTTTAAATAGATTTATGTGTTTATTTATTTTACTTTGATCAAGTACAAGTATTCTCAAATGATATGAAACATCAATTTCATTATGACATAAAACCTACATAGCTTATTGCATGTGTAAGATTAATCTAACTATACTCTGGTATTCCCCATAATTTTTCAGCCCCTGGATATTAGTATTGAATAATTGTAATATGTTTTTAACATACAGAGATCTCTATGAAACATGTGGTATTACTGATATCTATCCTCTTGAATTCCATTGTATTCTTTCTTTTCCCTTATTATATACGCCCTCAATTTTACTTTTTTTCAATCTATCTTCTAACTTTGAAATTAATGAGCTTTTTAGCTGAGCAGAAACTGTATGGTTTCAACATCATCCATTTTTGTCTTGTTCGTTTAATAAGAAACTTGAGTTTTAGCACTACACATGGTCTCTCACCTAAAGATTATAGTTTTAATCATTGTATGAACTAGGTACAGTGATATATCTAAGTCTTTATCAAAAGAATATGAATAGAGGTAATTTACAGATTTTACAGCTTTATTTAAATGATATTACTTACCATTTACTCTCTGTCTTTTTGACTTAGAAAAGCAGAATGCAAAACTTTTTGAGTTATATTTTATCATCTTGACTAATGTAATAATATAAAAGGAAAAAATATTGTGAATGATTCTGTGAGTAGATACTTTCCTTCACGTGTCTATGCTAGATTATTATGTGAAAGAAAAGCTATTTCTGTATAGCACATGTACTTTGGGGTACACTTTCCTTTTTTTTCTTTCTTTTTTTACTTTGAGATAAGATAGGGAGAGGGACAGAGAGAAAGAGAAAGAGAGAGAATCCCAAATAGGCTCCACACTGCCAATGCAGGGCTCAACTTGGGGCTCAAACCCACAGACCATGATCATGACCTGAGCTGAGATCAAGAGTCAGACACTTAACCAACCTAGCCACCCAGGCATCCCTTGTGATACCCTTTCTTATAGAGGCATAGTTTTTATCTTATGTAACAAAAAACTTACAACTAAAAGTAAAATTGCTTCCAAAAAATAATATAAGTAAAATATATGGAAAGCTGATGATTTCTGATGTCATTCAAAATATTTAAAATTGTTCCATGCTGTACAGAAGGTGGAACACTGCATCTACAGGTCCTAAGAAAATGAACAGAAAGACAGAATTGAGAACTCAGAAGTGGACCCAAAAGTATACAGCCAACTGATCTTTGACAAAGCAGGAAAGAATATCCAATGGAAAAAAGACAGCCTTTTTAACAGATGGTGTTGGGAGAACTGGACAGCAACATGAGAAGAATGAAACTAGATCATTTTCTCACACCATGCACAAAAATAAACTCAAAATGGATAAAGGACCTGAACGTGAGACAGGAAACTATCAACACCCTAGAGGAGAAAGCAGGAAACAACCTCCTTGACCTCCACCACAGCAACTTCTTACTTGACACATCCCCAAAAGCAAGGGAATCAAGAGCAAAAATAAACTGTTGGGACCTCATCAAGATTAAAAGCTTCTGCACAGCCAAGGAAACCACCCAGAAAATTAATAGGCAACCAACGGAATGGGAAAAGATAGTTGCAAATGACATATCAGATAAAGGGTTAATATCCAGAATCTATAAGGAACTCACCAAACTACACGCCCGAAAAACAAACAACCCAGTGAAGAAATGGGCAGAAGACATGAACAGACACTTCTCCAAAGAGGACATCCAGATGGCCAACAGACACATGAAACGATGCTCAGCATCCCTCCTCATCAGGGAAATACAAATCAAAACCACACTGAGATACCACCTCACGCCAGTCAGAGTGGCTAAAATGAGCAAAACAGAGAACTCTAGATGCTGGCGAGGATGTGGAGAAACGGGCACCCTCCTACACTGTTGGTGGGAATGTAAACTGGTACAGCCCCTCTGGAAAACAGTGTGGAGGTTCCTCAGGAAATAGAACTCCCCTATGACCCAGCAATAGCACTGCTAGGAATTTACCCAAGGGATACAGAAATGCTGATGCATAGGAGCACATGTACCCCAATGTTCATAGCAGCACTCTCCACAATAGCTAAAACATGGAAAGAGCCTAAGTGTCCATCAATAGATGAATGGATCAAGAAGATGTGGTTTATCTATACCATGGAATACTACATGGCAATGAGAAAGAATGAAATCTGGCCATGTATAGCAACATGGATGGACCTTGAGGGTGTTATGCTGAGCGAAATAAGTCAGGCAGAGAAGGACAAATATCATATGTTTGCACGTATAGGAGGATTAGGAGGAACTTGACGGAGGAACAAGGGGGAGAAGAAGGGCAGAAATGGTGGGGGAAAGGGAGAGAGGCAAACCATGAGAGACTCTTGAATGCTGACAAAAACTGAGGACTGATGGATGTGGGGGGGAGGGGGGTGATGGGCATGGAGGAGGACACTTGTAGGGATGAGCACTGAGTGTTATGTGGAAACTAATTTGACAATAAACTATTTGTAATGTTAAAAAAAAAAGAAAAGAAAATGAACGGAAAGAATGTTAGTGTCTGTTAATTGTGTCTTTATCAATACTGTAGACCAGAGAGAAAATAAGCAATATTAAAGAAAATTCAAGCCTGAAGCTGTGTCAGTCTCCAATGGCACAACCTTAGTCATGGAGACTGCCAGTTTAAATTGCTTGAAACACCAATAATTTGGAATCTCTCAGCCTATACAAAAATCCAGTTTTTGTATCATATATCAAATTAAAAAAGGTTTCTACACTTTATTAGTCACCTCCCATTAAAAAATCTTGATTTGGCAAAGGAAACTAGCACAATGGCAAAAATACTACCTGATGCTCAGAACCAAGAACAGCTGAGTCTCCTTTCTCTGTAATTACACACAATTAGTCAAAAAAAATCTGCCAATTCGGCCTTCAGACTACCCATGATATGACCACTTTTCATCAATTTAATGGGTTTGGGCAGAAGATTACATAAGGCCAGAAACAAAGTTAATGAACAAAGAAAACAAGTCAATAAAAAAAACATGTAAACAAATCAGACGGGAGAAAAAATAACTAAAATAATCTTCATATATAGCAAATAAGTGGAAAGATTGGAGAAAGGGGAAAAAAAGTACCTTGAATTGATAACTGCTATGTTAAACTGCCATCGTTCGGCGATACAAATTATCTTTTAGGACAACAAATAAAAGACTATAAAATTAATGAGATAATAGAGGATAAAATCATCAAGGATGCCTGGGTAGCTCAGCCTGTTAACTGACTCCTAATGTTGGCTCAGGTCATAATCTCAAGTTTTGTTAGATGGAACCCCATGTTGGGCTCTGCACTGACAGCAGGAGCCTATTTGGGATTCTCTATCTCCCACATTCTCTTTCTGCCCCTCCCACTAGCTCTCTCTTTCTCTCTCAAAATAAAAATAAACTTAAAAATAGTATAAAAATTTAAATAATTATTAGCCCAAAAGTAGTTGAAAAAGAAGAGATAAAGGGATATATAGAAAATACATTAATTAGAAAATTTAAAAAAGAAAATGATCGTTAAAATAACAAAGTTTACAAGTTAAAAAATATATACTCAATTGCATGAGATACATTGAGACAATAAAGAAATGGAAAGATAAAAATAATTAATAATGGGGCACCTAGGTGGCTCAGTCTGTTAAACATCTGCCTCTTGATTTCAGCTCAGGTCATGATCTCAATCAGGGTTGTAAGATCGAGCCCCATGTCAGGCTCCAGGCTGGGCACGGAGTCTGCTTGAAATTCTCTCTCTCCTTCTCTCTCTTCCCCTCCCCTGCTCATGCACACACATGTACATGTACTCTCTGTCCCTAAAAAAAACAATAAATAAAAAAATTGTAATAACATTATATAAATAAAGTAAGCCCTGGCTAAATTAAGCTGAATTCATATATTAACAAAGATAGATAGCCTTCCGACAAGAAACTTCAGAGAATTTAAAAAACGATATTTTATAATGATATACATATTTTCAATATGTATGTACTTTATAATATATCATTGGAGTAAAAAACCAAAAGTTATCCAAAACTCTGATCAGAAATAGACAACTTCTTGCCAATAATAACAAGCTTTTAGCACATCTCTCTAGACACCTGATAAAATGAATCATCTGATAACAAGATAATACCAATTATTTTCAAATGCACATGGAGTATTTACCAAAATTGGCCCAAGGCTGGTGTATAAAACAAGACAATTATCAAAGAACATACATCATTTTGAGAGATTCAATATCTGGAAAGAAAGTGAACATTCGTTGGAAACAAAAGTAAATCAATGACAATAAAGAAAAAAACACAAAAATAATAATATCTCTCTACTTGGAATTTTGCAATATCCTTCATAGGGAACCAGGGACCAAGATATATTACACTGAAAATATCAAAGTTATATTTAAAATATCAATGTAAACATTTTGAAATGAATAATGTTAAAGGTATAACATACCAATATTTGTGGGATGCAGCTAGAGCACAACAAAGAGAGAATCTAGTTTTACTATTTTTTAATGTTCATTTATTTTTTAAGGAGAAAGAGAGATAGATAGAGTGTGAGCTAAGCAGGAGAAGGGAGACAAGAGGGGGACACAGAATCTGAAGCAGAGTCCAGGCTCTGAGCTGTCAGCACAGAGCCCATCATGGGCCTCAAACTCACCAACTGTGACATCAAGACCTGAGCTGAAGTCAGACGCTTAACCAGCTGAGCCACCCAGGTGCCCTTAGAGAAATTTAGTTTTAAATGAATAGGTTAGAAGAGCTGAAAATCAAAGATCTGAATTTTACTTGAAGAAACTAAAAAAACAAAGGGACTCAATATAGTGGAAGGAACTCAATAAATTGGAAGGAAATGGATATAAGAAAAATGAACTTAATGGCAAGAAGTTATATATGCAGTCGATGAATTCAATTAATAGGAATTGTACAATAGAAAAAATAATCCAAACTAAGTGTTAGTTCTCAAAAAGATAAAGAAACATGTAAAAGCTTAACAAGAGTATTCAGGAAAAAGGACAAATAAAAAATTGCAAAAATCAGTAATAAAAAAAAGAAAAACAGGGAGCATCAACATTTCAGTTGCATTAAGAATATAAGCAATACTCAGAAAAGAAATGAATGATGCACAGGGTATGTTATAATTATTTAAAATAAGACGTGGGGGCCATTGAAAAATCTGTGAGGGAGTAGAGAAATGAGTATCTAATCAATACAAGTGTACAGAAGAGGGAAATTATTTATGATCAGAAAACTCTCCATTTAGGAATATGATGGATAATTACATCATAGTATGTTAAGTGCTTTCTTTTTTAGGAGGATGAAAATGATGCCTTAGGGAGTGCAGAAAATGATGTCTAAGGCCACCTTAAATGTTCTCTAAACCATGAGACAACCTTTTTCCTTTCTTACTCTTATCATATTAGTTTGAATATTTCATAATCCTACCAGTCACTCGTTTGTACATTTTATATCTGAGCTCCAGGGGAACATTCCTGGTATCTTTTTTATTTGCTATTTCACTCCCAGCATCTAGAACAATATAAAATATTAAGAAATATTTATTATTGAATGACTAAATACTCTATGGAAGCTGTGATGATATTAATCTTTGTCCCAATGCTATAACTAGCTCGATGATCAGCAAAATGAATAGGCAAAACATATTTAAGTGAATAAATGAATGAATTAATCATTCAGAATTTTCATTTCTCCAAATGGCAAGTGAGTCACATTTCCAAAGAGTGATTTAATAAAATAACTTTGAAAAAGACTATGAATTGGACTTTTACATATTTAAAAAGTACAGATTGATTTATTGTTTAGTTTTTGGGGAGAGTAAGCTCCCCCATGTGAAGGCTTTTTGGAAGCATGCAGTATATATTCCATTCTAATTGAGATATTGAGCTCTGTGAACCTATGGATGTGAAACCATTATGTAACTGCTGATATTTCAGAGTTTTGAATACAGCTGCTTCATAGAGAGTAAATATCAATCACTCGATTTTCAAAAATGGCAGGCTATATAAATTCACACGTAATTTACAACATATTTTGAAAAAAAATGATAACGTATTTCAGCTTGGAAAAATAAGGGTAAACATGATAAAGATTATCAATTTTAATTTCCCTTTTTATGACGAAAAAATATGTGTACCTTTATAGTTGTTTGTCATCCCAATATGCATGTACATTGACAATCATTATAATGCATATTTATTACAAAAATTCAGAAATACAGAAGTAAAATATGAAATTTACCTATATTTTTACCAAGTCGAAAAACTGAAATCTAGGTTAGCATTTGTTTTACATTATTCCATTCATTTTGTGTGTAAATGTGCATATACATATATACACACATATTTATGTTTTCTTATTAAAAATACCACTCTGGTCATGTGCTTTCTTCATCCGATTTTATTAAAATTAGTTTCAGAAAACTAGAGTTACAGGGTTCAATAAGTATGATAAATAGGTTGATTTGTATACTATACTAAACTATACTCTATATATATTCCTTTGCAAAGTAAAATATTTGTACAAATTATGTTACCATTAATAGTCATAGCTTAATACTGAAGGATAAAGAAAATTTGTAATATGCTGAACCTGTTTGTGCATTTCACTGGCTAATGATAAGAATTACTCATATTTATCACATGTTTAGCTCTCAGAATGGAATGGTGCTGTTGATACTCTTCTGAAGGTGTTACAGGAAATACCGTATGTTAGTTAGAGTCATCTGAGAAGCAGCTTCCAAAATAACATTTTATAGATTAGAGAATTAGTGATGAAGTAGCTGTGAGAGAAAAAAAAGATAGAGAGAGGGACCCAGAAGAAAAAGGAAAAGCTGTCAGGAGGAAATGCAGCACTAACTCCTGGGAAAGAGAGATCTAGGGTGAAGGAGGCTAACCTTTCATTTTTTTCCTTATCTTAGGTATCAATGAACAGACCTAATTGTGCTGGATTAGAATCTAAGGTTGCAGAAGTGTGTTCTCATCCTGGTTTGTTTATTACATTTTTAGTGTGTTGGACAGTGACTCTTCCCATGCATTTATGTCATCTTTCATATGTTAATAGTTCACCTTATCAACAATATCCATTTCTTAGAGATGGGCAAACTAATAAACATCGAAACATTTGGCAAATAATGATGGGGTTCCTATGTAAACCCAGAATATTATTTTATACAGTTTATAACGTTTAGTTGTAATGGTCATGTGAAGAGTAACTTTGACGAAAATAGCTAATCCCTACTAACTAAATCCTCAAACTTTCTGAGGTTATAAGAATATCATGCACTGAGCAACCTCAGTTGTTTAGTTAAAAGAAATTTTTAACTAACAACATTTTCAAGAATGGAAGAGAATAGAAAAAAATAGTCATGATAGAGGCACCTGGGTGGCTCAGTCAGTTAAATGTCTGACTCTTGATTTCGGCTCAGGTCATGATGGCACAGTTCAAGAGTTTAAATCCATCTAGGGATCTGTGTTGACAGTGCAAAGCCTACTTGAAATTCTCAATCTCTCAAAATAAATAAATAAAAAAGAGTCATTAGCTTAATGGTGGACCAAATGTAAGAAAAAATAGAACTGGTTCATTTCTGACAATGCTCGAATTGTAATGTTACCTCCATGACTGAGTACAATCCTTCATAGACATGTAGAATAAAGGAAGAATATCATCCTTGTGTTATCAACTCTCTGTATCAATATCCTGTCATAACTGGCAGAAACTGAAATTCTAGGGGTTCTACTTTAAAAATGCAGCTTTAGTATTTGTTGTCCAAAGTATGGGATTTATGGGATTGTCTGTTGCTTTGAAGAAGAAAGAAGAAAAAAAAAGTACCAGAGTCATGCGGAGATTCTTTTTCAGTCTATTTAAACACAGTCTAATTAATGGCCAAAAAAAAAAAAAAAAAAGACAAGCTAGTCTTGTTAGTTACTCATAGATCGTAATTTATCATCTCTAATCATTTGGGTCTAAATTTTTTAAGTAAAATTATTCCAGAGATTGTTCTTTGAATTATAAATCATGTTCATGTTACTCTTAAGTCCAAATCCTTGTTTAATGAGATTTATAGACTGGTAGTAATGATGGCATTTAGTAGCATAAAAGATCACTTTTACACTATTAAAAAAAGCCATTTATTGGCTCTTGCAAATAGAGAAAGGCATTTGATTCTGCATTTGTTGGCATGCATTTATGTTTTTACTTTGACAGCATTTAATTCATAGCCTTTGAAAAACTCTTGAATGGTTAGCTATAACTGAACAAAATACCTAAACATTTCAAACTTAACCATTTTTACTCTTTTCTAGTGCATTTTTCTCCATTATTGAATGACTATCTCAATAGAAAACAGTTACACTTGTTTATTTTGTATAATCTCTTGCTGTCTCTTTACTTGGTTCTTTCACATCTGAAAACCTGCAGTGAGGTGCTTACGTTGTGTGATTGGATCATTATTTATGCTGGCTTTGTAATATCCCCAAAATAATTTGTGAGTTTTAAAATGTGTTTGTGTACAAAGCTGAAGAGGAAGAATATGGAAAGAATTCAGGTAGACTTTCTGTGTCTTATTTTGATTTGCTCTCTGGTTGTCTGGGACCAAAAGCATGTGATTAACAACCACATTCAGAGACTGCATTAGCAATCTGTAAGCCTAGTCAAAAATGCACGTATTGAGAAAAGTATTTTTATTGTTGTCAAAAAAAAAAGCACTGATTTAGAACCATTGCAGAAAATATATATGATTTAATTATTTATTTTCCAAGCTCTTTGCGTTGTAAAAAAATAAAAGTACAACCTGACCTAGCTTAATTATTAAAGGGAAATCTATTGACCCATAATAATTAACCACAAGGTCAATGGTATCTCTGGCCTCACGAACCACTGGAGTAAAGGATTTGAATCCAGATAGGGTCATTTACATAGGTTCCCCATTTTGTTTGCATTTTATTTTACTTTTTTTTTCAAATTTATTTATTTTGAGAAGAAAAAAAGTACAGGCCAGGGAGAGGCAGAGAGAGAGACGAGGAAGAGAGAATCCCAATCTGTCAGCCTGGCACCTCATGTGGGACTTGAACCCATGAACCATAGGATCATGACCTGAGCCATGGTCAGATACTTACCCACCATGAGTTCATGAACTGAGTCAAAGTCAGACGCTTAAGCCAGTGAGCCACCGAGGCGTCCCTGATTTTACTTTCTAGTGATGGCTAGAAGCATTTCAATGAATGTTGTTATCACCAACGTTAGACTTCCTTCTTACCAGTTCCATGACCAGAAATTTTTTTTTAAAAAGCAAAACAAAAAAAGAACTTCCCATTTTATTTACAGATTGAATATTACCAAAGGTGAAATTCTTCATTTTTCATATGGCCATAGACCTATCATATGTCTAAAGGACTGAGATAGTTTTATGGGTCATGCTCAGAATAAACAACCTTGACCAACAGAACAGGAGAGTCTTTTATCATACAGTCATATGGAAGAGAACAGTCATGGCTACTAATGATGACATCTCTGGGAAGCTATCCCAAATCGTGTCTACTGAAATTTCATACCAAATAACTTCCTGGTTTTTACTATGTGCTAAGACACATTAAAATTTTTTTTCTAAAAATTAAATAAATGTAGTATTTGCTACTGAGAAGTTACTATATACATACATTAAAAAATGTTAAAGAGTTTAAGATTATTCAAAAAGTATAGACTCCACCCACACAAAACTTCCAGTCTCCTAAAGGGTTTTGATTGTTTTTTGTAATCTTCCCCAAATTACTCATTTAATAATATGCCTTGGAGAAATTTACATATTAGCCCAAACACACTAACAGTATTGTTATCGTTGTTATCAAAACTATTGTTAATATTTAAAACTGTAGTTATTTATTCTACTACTTGTACGTTCCAGAATTTTCTGTGTATTTTTTAATTTTTTAAAATGTTTTATTTATTTCTGAGAGACAGAGAGAGACAGCATGAGGGGGGAGGGTCAGAGAGAGAGGGAGACACAGAATCGGAAACAGGCTCCAGGCTATGAGCTGGCTGTCAGCACAGAGCCAAACGCGGGACTCAGTCCCACGAAATGTGAAATCGTGACCTGAGCCTACATCGGACACGTAACCGACTGAGCCACCCAGGTGCCCCAAGTTCCAGAACTTTTTGAGTAATAGTTGTGGTAAGCAGAATCATATCCCAAAAGATGTCATAATTACCATAACCTCAGAATACCTCAAGGTATGGTACATAGCAGTAAAAATTATGGTCACATATGGAATTGATGTTCTTAAGAAGTGAAGCTCAATAAGGAAATTATCCAGGGTTATCCTGGTAGATGCAATATAGCAACATGACTCTTTAAATGAAGGAAATGTAGACAGAAAAATCTGTGGGTTTTTTTGTTTTTTTTTTTCTGGTATCAATTGGTATCATTGGCTTTGAACTTAAGGAAGAGTATCGGTCAAGTTATGTGGGTAGCATCCAGAAACTGAAAAACACAAGAAAATAGATTCTGTTCCAGAGCCTTGGGAACCTTGTTGACACCAATGTTTGGCCCAGTGAGATCAACTTTGGATTTCTTGACAGTCATAATTCTAAGATAATATAATTGTGTGTCAAGTTGCAGAATTTATGATAATTTGTTACAGCAGCAAAAGGAAACTGAAACAATGGACTTGTGTGGGTTTTTTTGTGTGTGTGTTTTGTTTTGTTTTTGTTTTTGTTTTTTAAGAACTATTTTTCAAGTACTCAAATCTCATTATCGTCATTCCTTTAGTAACATTTCTCACGCATATCCTGAAATCCAATATATTCCTTATGGTACACAAACTGGGTTTTGTTTGGTTAGATTTCGTTTGGTTTTTATTCTCCCAATCTACCCATCAGCCTTGTCCTCCAATATTCTGCCCTTCCTTTCTTAATTCATTCCCCTGCTCACAGTTGTCAAACATGTCATGATGCTTTCAACTTTTCATATTTACTCTTTTTGCCTAGAATGTCTTTCCCCCCATTATGTACCTAACACACACTTCCCACCATGACCCAGTTCAAATGACAGAGACTCAGAGAAATCTCCTTTAATGTATATTCCTAAGTGTAAATTTCTGTATAATACATACCTGTGTGTATATTGGGTAATTTTATATTTCTTTATATCATATTATTTAAAAAATATACTTGCTTTTTCTGGAAATATCATGCTGATTTCCATCTCTAAAGCTTTGCGTTTTCTCTTATCTATACTGAAATTCTCTTAAATACTTATTTTTTTAACTTTATTTATTTATTTTTGAGAAAAGGGAGAGAATCCAAAGCAGGCTCCACGCCATTAGCATAGAGCCTTATGTGGGGCTTGAACTCACAAAATGTGAGATCATGAACTGAGCTAAAGTCAAGAGTGAGGCACTTAACCAACCAAGTCACCCAGGTGCCCTTTCTTTTGAATACTTATTAGCCAGGTAGTATGTTATATATTGGGCTCTGGATGATGACACACAGTACATTTTTATTTTATTGCTCCATGCCCCACGAGAAAATTGCACATTCTTTCTTTTCCAGGATTTTAAAAATTATTTTAAGTTTTAAATTAAACAGCAGTTGGGGCGCTTGGGTGGCTCAATCGAGTAAGCCTCCGACTTTCGCTCAAGTCATGTTCTCACGTCTGTGGGTTCGAGCCCCAAGTGTCAGGCTCTGGGCTGCTTCTGATCTGTATCTCCCTCTCTCTCTGTTTCTTTCCTGCTCGTGTTGTCTCTCTCAAAAATAAATAAACATTAAAAATTTTTAAATAAAATAAAATAAACAGCAAAGTCAAAATCCTATCAAAAGTCCTACTCCAAATTTTCCATCCACAGCTTATGTGCCTTAAAACCAGAGTCATAATGGCAAATGAGGATGAGATGTGCAGTTGATTTTATTTGGTTTTGAATTTCACCTGAGCTTAAAAAAATAAATTTCAACTCAAACCTCCCTCACTCATTGCTATTTTGTGTCCTGACAAGAGTGAACAGAGGGGGAGAGGCAAGAAGTACATGAAATGAAAGGCTTTTCATATCTGCTGGTTGTTATAATCGGGCATTGATACCTTAGGGGAGTAGCAGGTATCAAGATATGGCCTCTTGGGCCACAAGACGCTTTTGTTAATTCTTCAATGACCCCCCTGTCGTGTCTGTCAACCTCCGAGTAGCACACACAGGCATCTGCCACAGGGAAAGAGAAGATCTAAACTCAGCCTGCATTTTGCATGGCAACCATGCACCCTGTGATTTAATATATTTTATTTATTTCATATTTTCTAAGAGGAGCATATGATATCCAATCATTGTTCACATGGTATTTGATTCAATTAAAGAATGCTAATTGTCTAATTTGAGAGGAAAAATAAATAAAAATTTAAAAAACTTTACATTCTAGAAACCAGCTAGTTCCCTAGTTCTCTCAGGTGACCTTTTTTTTTTTTTTTTTAATGATGTTTAGTAATATGACTTCTAAGTGGCCTCTGAGGCCTGCCATATCAGAACCAACTATTCTATTGGATCACTTCAGCCTCCAAGTGGCTGTCTAGAGCCTTAGGAGCCATTGAAGTGACCCAAATCCTATCTCATTTTTCAGGCTAAACTATCGGATTATATGAAGCACATCTTGCCTTTCCAAGGTGACCCTGTATCTTCGTTATCACATCTGCAATGTGCCCAACCCAGCACTAGTTGTATCTCACTAGATCTAAGATGCCATGCATCCTAAATTATCTTATTATTTTATGTGCTATTAAAAAATACTCTCTTCTGATCCAACCAGATAGTATATGAAATGACAGTTTACTTTGAAGTAGCAATTCTGGCCCTTAAGGTAGTCTTAGTAATGGTCAAAAGAACGTGTTTAGAGTTTAAAGGTTTTGGTATTGGAAATTCTGTATTTGATGTGAACAGTGGTATCATCCTGCTCTGTGGATTCATAAAAAATTTAAACAAGGTTATTGATAACACTGAAATACAACTAACTGTCAGCCAGTTAATCATTCACTAATGGAACTTGATATTGGGTATGTTGCAAATATTAAGTCTTTTTTAGTCTCACACAGCCCCATAAGTATTATTGTCATTATTGTGCCAATGTGTAAATAACATTTCAAATTGTTTATATAACAGGTCAAAGTATGGATATCTCAGGAAACAATAGAACATAAATGTAAGAATGGCAGATTCTAATGGCCATGGTCTTAGACATTATTTTATACTGCCTTGAAAACAGATTTTAATCCAGATTATTTATCTTTTCATGTCATAAGATTCTGTTGCCTAATCTTTAATTTTTACTAGACTGAATTTAATTACCTTTGCTCTGTATTCAAATTATAATTTTGCTTTATATCAGCCATGGATTTGAATCAGCACCCTGCTATTGGATAGGCATCACAGAAAATAAATCATGAAAATTTAAAAATAGCAAAATATAGTTTTATCCTATATTTCAGCTACATTAAATATAAATTTAGAAGTATTTTTATAGAATTTATTTATATAGATAATCTGTAGGTAATGTTGGTTGTGATATTCAAATATATATTCATATGTTAAATGGATCTATATTTCTTAATCTGTCCTTGTCTGCTTTGATATTGAGACAAATACTTTCATCATATAGTTTCCTAGTTATTAAGGTTTGATTAATTAATTAGGTTCCCCAATTATTATTTCTTTTAGGAGAGCTAACATAATTTGAAATTATCTATTCCATCCACATTTGGTGCCAAAATCAGTATAATCATCTGTGTTGGGTCTGTGTTGTGTGAAGCTCTTAATATTTAATTGATGTCAGTGTTAAAGATTATCAGTCTACATCAGTAGATTTTGCTGATATATATTTTTTAAGCTTATTTGCAAAACTATTTGACTTTTACAAATTCAAATTACATTGAATGGCTTACACCTGAAACTCAACCAAGAGAATGTTAGGAGAATGTTAGATACAAACATATGTATTTTTAACTCAATAAATGAGTTGCTAGAGCCAGTTGATGTCAAAACGTAGATGATGAGATGATCCGGAGCTTAACTCAATGAATATAACAGCTTTGAAATATGGAAATAAGGATGTTCACAGTAAATTGAAAAGAAAACAACTCAGGTGCCTCAGTGGCTCAGTTTATTGAGCATCTGACTATGGCTTGGGCCATGATCTAGGGGTTTACAAGTTCATGTGTTCAAGCCCCAGATGGGGCTCTGTGCAGACAGCTCAGAGCACGGAGCCTGCTTCAGATTTTGTGTCTCACTCTTTTTCTGCCCCTCACCCACTCGCTCTCTGTCTCTCTGTCTCTTTCTCTCAAAAGGAAATAAAAACATTTAAAAACAATAAAAAAGAAAAAAGAAAACAACTTGCAGAATTAAAAAACAAGTAATTGCATGTATAGAATTTATATAACATAAAAAGATGGATAAATTTTAAAGGAATTCTTTTTTGGGTTTTACATCTTGCTTAATAGTTAAATAATCAAAGTCTTATATAACGAGGACCTATTGAACATGGCCTTCAAAATTTGAGGATAAAGTTTCCTAAGTGTATGATCTAATCTTTTTGTCATGTAGCATTTCATTCGGGACCATAGCTCTTACTGGAGGAAGAGAAAACTTGCAAGGTAAAATTACAGTTAATATAGCATAAACTGTAGTTATATCTGTGCACTTGACTACTTCCATTTAGTTGCATCAAAACTTCTTTGGAATTCTAATGACTATTTTGACATTTTCCCAGTTTGTAGGCTAAAATAACATTTATTTTCTAAACAAATCAGTTATCTCATTCATATTCTCATATTTCAATATACAAGCAATTAGCTAATGATTGGTTTTGAAAATTTTATTCAACTATTATTGATTCTTTCTCACTTGAATTTGGAATTATTAAGGAATAAATGACTATCTGCAATCATCCTTATTACCAAATACCTTGAGTATTTTCACACCACACTGGCACAACCATCCATTAACTGCTCACTAATTCTGAATGAACATATTACAGTTTTCATGTCCATTTTGGGATTAATTCATGTAATAAGCATATAAAGTGCACAAATACAAAGTAATACCTCAACAAATTTTTACAAAGTGAAAACATCAGTGTAATCATCACCTGCATTAAGAAATAGAACTTGACCCGCTCTCTATATACCCCATGTTACTCCATCCTAGTCGTTACTCCTCAAAAAAAAGTGATAAATTAATTAAAGAATCAATTAAAGATAAGTTTATATTAGTTTAAAATGAAAGAAAATAACATGCATAGAAGATTTCAAGCCATGCGTTATAGTGTGGAAGTATACTCTTAAAACTATGATAATTCCTTGCTTTGGTAGCTAATGTATTAAAAATAAATTTATTAAATACATATATTTTTGCAGCTTGACTAGAAAAGTTATTTCAAATATGATATATACTTGTATATGGAGTATTTTCCCCCTACATTGGATCCCCATAACTTTTGAGAAATGTAGAAAGGATGCAAAATCAATTTAATTTCAATTCATTACACATTTTAGAGGCCTTACTTTACGTCAGATTCTGAACCCTGTTTTGCAAACGCACAATATGAAGTGTCCCTATCCTAAGAGTACTTAGTTTAAATTTTTTTTACTTTGTTGCCAAGAAGTAACATTTTATAATCTGCTAAGAGCTAACAATCTAATTAGATGTTCTTTTGAATATTCTGATACCTACAGATAACCAAATTCCTTTCAGGCTTAGTAGGAGTATGCATATCACCTCTATCTTTACTCCTGTAATCTCTATTCAGTTGCCTTATTGATCTAGTTTTTCCTTCTATAGTGTAATTTTCTTTCTGTATTAGATGCATGCCAGAAATATCTTTTCAGTGGTTGTATGGCTTCGGAATCGCTATCCAATCACTTTTACGGAATATAAACTTATATTTTTACTTTGAGATAGAGTTCTGATACTGCAAGGTAGAGAGTGGAAGATGGACAATGTTAATGGTGGGGTCCCTAACAGACTCAGTGTTGTGCACTTTGCGGGGGGACTTGTAAAAATGTTCCCCAGCTGAATTCTCCTATCACATGCACATACACACACCTATGACACAATCAATTCCTCCAGAACTATTTTCACTCAGTTAAGATTGAGGCAGAGAATGAATCCATGTTAAATGCTCTAGTTATAACAATTCCATGATTAAGATAAATGCACCCATACAAACTCTGTGTTTTCTCTCTCATTCTGGTTCATTATAGACTAATTTGATGATAATAACAGAATGGAAATAGACCCACTAAGGCAATTACCCACAAGTACATCAAAAAGGACACAATTTCATTTGCTTCTACCAAACTGAGAATTAGTACAAAAAGTCAGTAGTTCCTAAAAAAGGGTTATTAGGGGGAGATTATTATTTTCTGGCTATTTAAAAACATATACAAAAATAAATAATGAAAATGAACATAATCAGGAGAACACTTATTAATGGTAAAAGGTTATTCATGTTTTTTAATTTTTCTTTTCTTTCTTTCTCTCTCTCTCCTTTTTTTTTTTTTTAACTAGTTTTTCACATTAACTGATACCCACCTATGACTTACATGCTATTCTAGTAAATACATGTCTGGTGCCTGAAACACAGAATGTAAAGCACGTGTTAACACATTTTGTGGTGGGGAAGATTCTTTGTTAGAGAAATTAAAAGTCTTTATTAAATCCAACTAAAGAGAGTGTTTTCTTCCCTTTAATTATGAAGGGAAATGAGTTTCAGTTCTGAAATCTGGTAAATTGCTTCCAACAAAAACCTTGGATAGTTAACTAATACAAAAGACTTTCATCTGAATAAACACGATGTGAAAAAAATATCTAAGTATTAACAGAGATATCTAAGTGCTTGTTATGTTATAGTCAAGATATTTTGTTCAGGAGAATTAACATCTGACAATTGACAGTTTAAATTTAGAGGAATAACTTGATCTTGTAGCAGCAGCAATGCAGTTTAAATATAAGGATTTACAACCAAGGATGGAAACTAAATTAGGAGACAGATCAATGAAAGAAAACAAGTATGTATTAAGACCAGTGTAAAATTCTTGATGATGGATGATGAGAATCTAAATTATCGCAGTTTTCTGGATATGCAGAAGGGACAGGTAGAAGGAAAATGGTTTATATATAGTTAAGAAAAATAAAACAAAATGTTATGAAAGTTTCAGTGACAATTAGGAGGGTAGATGAGAAGAAAGAATAAAACTTATTATGGAAATTACAACTGAAATTTCAACCAAAATGTTAGAAAAGCCTAAATATTGGAAGATAACTGTATATATAAATAAAAATTTGTAAAGGATTCATTTATAATTAATCATTGGCTTCAAAAGCAAAATACTATACGTGAATGTGCAGGTGCGATATGACTAAGGGTAAAATTGAGCAACAGCAACATTTTCCTCTGGGAAAAAGAGAAAATTTGAGGTGGACACTGGGAATAACTTTTTTATCAGGTAGAGGAAAATACCAGGACAATATGGGGGCACGGAAGCTGATGGAGATAAGATTCAAGAATAAAGAGTGGATAAAAAAGACAAATATGACAACAAAGGTCAACTGTGATTCAAATGAAAAGGGGACATAGATTTGGCAATCAGATAATTATTAATGACCTTCGTTAGAAGATTCACAATGAATATACTGGGTAAGGAAAAGTTTGGCTATGAACCAAAGTGAAGAAAGCACATGCAATGCTAGGGTAGATCACACAGAGAACAATAGAGAGGCTTTATTTATTTATTTATTTTTTCAGAAAGTATAAAGGTATGGACAACTGTAGAGTTAATAGTATGCCATTGGAACATGAGCCAGAGAACATAAGCTCTGATCATAAAGATTTCAGAACAAGTTTCTTCTTCAGAGAAGAGTCAAGTTTCTGATAAGATAAGAAAGAGGATGAAGAAATCTGTACCAGATCATTTATACTGCACCTGCAACATTTATAAGAATTAGTAAATATACATGAATAAATGAATGGCATCCATAGAAATAGGACGTACTTACCAGGCAAAAAATGGAGAAATGGAGAACAGATATAGTTTTCAGATTAATATTATTTTAAGTATCTGTGAAATATTCTCCTAATATCATGAAGGACTTTCTCCCCATAGAAAAGTGCCCTAAGGGAATTGTCCCTAGTGAGGTGCAGCCTGGGGGCACAGGAGCAGATCATGCTCTAACTTCTACTCCCTCTTTAATCAGAGGGCTTCATGCATCGATTCTTTCTCTAAGGTTTTTTTTTTTTTTAAGAAAATAAACACAACTTAATAAAAATAAATAACCTCATAAGCCACTTTAAACTTGGTCCTTTATCTTTATCATGACACCACTTATGGGTTGAATTTAGATTGATGATTTTTGTTTCTGATGGAGTCACCATTGGCCACTTGAAGTGAAAATAGTGAGAGTCACATGAAATTGTAACTATTTAATTTTATATAAAATATATATTGCATATATATAAAACTAAAAACATGTATGTAAATTGACCAAACACATAAATAGATATAAAACTCCTGATTCCATCTAAACTAGAAGAATTTAAGGTCTTTTATAACAATTGCTACTATTTGTAATATTATTATCAATTGACAAAAAGACATTAAATTCAATTTCTTAGTTGTATCTTACAGTAATGTATTAAGATATGTTAATGACAATACCACTCACATTTAGCAGATAAGGAAACTCAGATTTATAGAAATTAACTTGCCTAAAGTAAGAGAGCTATTAATGGAATAAATTTGGGACCACAATTAGGTATGCCATGGAAAATTCCACGTGTTTCTGCCCTGTAGTATTCTGCCTTAGATAACTAGTATAGATGGTAACACAAATGTATGTACTGAAAGAAATTTAACTTCAATTCTGATATCCTTTTTCTTTCTACCCAGTAGGATGTGTTGTCCAGGATTTCTTTTAACCTTATTTTTTCTTTGTATTCTCATTTTTGCTCTAATTTATCCATTTTATTTCCACTGCTAAATCCTGAATCCTGCTCCAGATCAATTCAAACACAACCAATCCACAGTGTTCTCTGTTCTACATCTAAACCCCTTTCAATTTGGTGACTTTAACCACATATTTCTTTACTCAGACTTTTTAGTGCTTTCCCAATGCTCCCTGGATCAAATAGTAGCATCTAACTATGGACTTCAAAGCCATTCGCATTCTGGCTCCAATCCTGTGTAGCTTCTCTGCCTTCAGTCAAACACTACCTCTATCTTGAAGCTTGCTTTCTTGTGTTCTACAAATTTTTGTTTGTTCTAAATCTTTCCTCTTCATGTCTCAGTTTTATCCAAACTCTTTATGTTTATGAAACAACTTTACTACTTGATGTCCAATTAGATGCCTTCTTTTCTTGATATCACTTGGTGGATAACAGCTGCTTCAAGCATATTTCACATATTACCCACATAATTCCCAGGTGTTATCTATCCCTTTTTTCTATACTTGTACTCATTGTTGAATTAAGTGGATATGTGAATGCCTATTACACGTTATTCATGCTTTTTGCTCTCCTTGTTTTAAGTTTCTCAACTTGATGGCATGCATACTTTAATATATATATATATATATATATATATAGCAGATATTAAAGAATATTTGCCACCAGATTACAGTCACAAGCATCAAAAACATGGTATTTATAACAAAATAAGAAATAAAAAATAGAAGTATAATGGTTTCAAATCATACTTTGTGAGCCAAGAGGAAAATGTTAAATACTTTGAGGATGACAAAGTAAAAGAAAAAAATATTTTGACTGTTAAGTACATAGGAATTATCTTCTGAATGCCTCTAGGTAAGAATATGTTGGGTATTATTATCACTATCAGAATTATTTGGAAATTTATGTAATGGTAACAGACCACATTCTATCCTTTGGAATTCACAGAACAGAAAAACTCTGTTTAGTATTTTATTTTATAGAGAGAGCGCTTTGTTTTCCAGGTGTATGTTACTCAGCTAATCACATGGTTGAAAATCCAAGTAAAATATTTGCTGAATGATTGAAAGGGCAGAGAATGGAAATAAAGAGAAAAATTTCAAGGTAGTTGTTTACACATATATCTAAGAACTAACAGCGGTATCCTTATGTTTAACCACATTTTTCTCTCAGAGGCTTTTTAAATTCTTTTACTTCTAACCATATGTGAAGTATATAAGAACATTCTAGTTATTCTATAGCTCTGTCACTCCCAGAGTTCTTAAAGATAAATTAATATGACAACGGAAAAATCATTTTGAAGAGAAGATCAAAATATTTTTAAAATATCAAGAAATGCTTTTATAAATTAAACATTTATCTCTGAGTACATATAACTTGTCTATTTATATTTTGACTTGATACGCTTATATCCACATGGTTCACCTTTAGTACTTAATATAGAGGTAAGATGCCTGGGTGGCTCAGTCATTTAAGCATCTGACTTCAGCTCGGGTCATAATCTTGCAGTTTGTGAGTTCAAGCCCCACATCAGGCTCTGCTCTGGCTGTGTGGAGCCAGCTTGGGATTCCCTTTCCCTCTCTCTGGCTTTTTCCCATTTGTGCACACATGTGCACATGCAGTTTCTCTCAAAATAAATATATAAATTTTAAAAAAGAAAAAAACTTTACTATATAAAAAGTGAAATGGAAGTCTTTGGTGCTCTATATTCAAACACTCTCACTTTCCTAAGAGGAAGACTTCCCAGAGACAAACCTGTTCATCTAAGTTTCTCAGTGTGAGTCAGGGTGGTGTTGTTAGAGGGGACTGTAGAATGAAAATTAAATATAGAAGTTAAATTATTTTTCTTATGGTAAAAATTAGAACCAGAGAAATAAAACATCTACAGAATATGTCTGTCTGAATAGAGAAATGAAATTAGTTTCTTCCCTCATATTTGAAATCATAAATGTATTAAAACATTTAAAGTCCAAACATTTAAAGTCGAATTCATTAATTTTAGGATCTGTCAGGATTCTTATATTATTTATGTTTTTTGTTAACTTTTTTAATGTTTATTTTTGAGAGAGAGGCAGAGACTGGGACAGAGGGGCATTGGGGGAGGGGCAGAGAGTGTAGGAGACACAGACTCTAAAGCAGCAGGTCTAGACTCTGAGCTGTGAGATCATGACCTGAGCCAAAGTAGAATGCTTAACCGACTGAGCCACCGAGGAACCCAGTTTTTAAATTTTTTTCTTATTTTTAAGAGAGAGTGAACATGCATGCATGAGCAGGAGGCAGGACAAAGAGAGAGGGAGAGAGAGAATCCCAAACAGTCTCCATGCTGCAAGAACAGAGCCCAGGCAGACTTCATCTCAGGAACCACAATGGTGACATAATTCGAAGTCAAGAGTCAGATGCTTAACCAACTGAATTAGCCAGCCCCCCCTACCCCCAATCTGTCAGGTTTCTGATGACTTTCATGAGGATGTGATTTAGGAAAGAAACTACACAAATATTTTACAGTTTAAGAATTTTTCCCCTGAAATTATACATAAAGTTGATTTTTTAAAAGTCAGTCCCACTTGCTACTAATGCATTCAGAAATACTTTCACTGGATTAGGTCACTGCTACTGGTTATTGGTTTGTTTATTTATTTTTAATTATGTGGTCACTCCTATAATTTTAAAACTAATTTTCTGTTTAAACTATTAAATGATGACACTCTTGTTTTTATTTTGAATGATAAAAAGAGAAAAAACGTTTAAGGCAGACAATCACCATATAACCATATCTGGAGACAAACTTATGTCACTCAATGTTTATATTTTTCCCCTCTCTCTGTCCCTCCACTTTTCTCTCTCCTCTTAGATCTATCTGTTGTATATGTTATATGTTAGAAGCATCTGAGAATATATTAGAAAAAGAAATAGACTTTTTTTGAAATCTTAGAATTCACTAATAACCTTGCCTTTTTGACTCAAAAAAAAAAGTACTCTAACACCTTGTGAGGCTGTGTGCTTTGATATGTAGATATGTAGAAAGGATATGTATGTGTTAAATGTCGCATTTTAACTTTGGAGAGGAAATAGAGCAGAAAGAATTGAAGTTTCTGGAAAAAGCTGTCTTTTGCTTTAAATATACACAAAAACAAGCCTGAACTAATCACGAGCAGTTACATCAGCCACTGCCATTATCATGATTAACTATCATTAAAGCTATCACTGAAATGAATGAGCTCCTAGTTAAAAGGAGCACTATTTTCTTTCTGTTAAATGACAAGAAAAAAAAATCAATTTGAAATGATATGTTTCCCTATTTCTAAGTGAAAACCAGCACATTTACAAAATATTTTATTGCTAGGCTAATTGTTACTCACTAAACAATATTTCAAGACAGAATGTTTTCATTATTCCTTGCAATTCTCATTTCCCTTTCTATCTTTCTCTTCTCATACTTCATTTTTTGCTCATTTTGAATTTTCATTGTGTATCATTTATAAATATATCCACCCCATTGGTTTCAAAATGCCTCTCTTTTCTCCATTTGTTTTTCAATTGGAATGCATAAGCGAAGCACATCTTTCATGTAAGACAAACACTTCTGGTGTTTTTGAAATCTTTATTAAATCTTCATCTTTTCAAAGAGACCACAGAGTCCAACAGTGTATTTTCTTTATATGTTATTTGTCACACTAATTTGGGGAGGCATCGATGTTACTACTATGCCAAGCATTTATATTTTTATATCTAGAATTGCTGTTAGATATTTTATTCTGTCTTCACTTTCCTAAAACCTTCTTAATAGTGAATGATTATTATGGTTACGAATGTACTAAATATTTGTTGAACAAAGAACACTTAATATGAAACTATTTGCTTCATTTATTTAATTAGAACACTCTCTTTCCTCTCACCCTGCAGACCTCACACAAGCACATACACACTGCTGAGCTAACTATTCAATACACTATTTGCTATTCAATATACTCTATGCTGGTTCCTAGCCAGACATATGTGTATTTCTAATTAGTTATTTTTTATGTTTTTGTGTTTCTGGAGACAGGACTACCAATCATTTTTGCTTATATAATGATATCTTTTCCTTATTTTATTGTTTAAAAAAACCCACTTTATAATAGATGTATTTCATTACTTGACTTTTTACTGTATCTTATTGCACTTATATTAAAATCTCTTTAGATTACTTGATTATATTTTTCCTTTAAATTTTATTTATTAATTTTGAAGGAGAGAGAGAAAGAGAGAGACCCAAACAGACAGAGCTGCCAGCACAGAGCTCAGTGTTGATTTCGAACTCATGAACCATGAGATCATGACCCAAGTCAAAACCAAGAGTTGGACACTTAACCAACTGAGCCACCCAGGCACTTCTAGATTACTTTGTTATCTTAATTTTGACATCACTGAATTGAATTCCTAAATTTGAATTTATTGGAAAACCTTCTTAGGGTAGATAATCTCCATTATTCTCAAATTTCTATATTTCTATTTCTCTTTCCTCTCTCTCTCACTTATTATTTCTGGGACCTTATAATTTCTGACTAACAGTTTGGCATTTCCTTTTACTTGGCACTCTTGGTGCTCTGTCTAGTATTAGGTCTTAAAATGACATTTCAAAATATCTGCCCAATAGTTACATTAAGGAAATCAAGGATATGGGAAAGAAATCTTGGTTCGGATCTTGTCTGGTAATGTGTACCTATATTCTCTTGCTTCCTTTAATATATAAGGCTTGGTATCAATGTTCTGTAATGGGGTTTTTTGTTTGTTTGTTTTTTATTTTGATTTTGTTTTCTTATTAACTTCATCATAAGTGGAAGGAGGACACTGAATCAAAATCCTAATAAATAAAAGATGTAGAACATCTTTCATCTCATTACCCAGTGAGCCAAACTCCCAGCTTCCCAGCTGCCTGAGTTAATAAGACATATTACTTCAGCCAGGCTCACCACATTGTTTTATTCTTTTTTTTCTTATTATTTTTTTGCTTTGTTGGAGGCTATGCCTTTTAATTTTTTTGTTATAATCTATATCATTGTCATATTTTATCTCCCTTTGTTATTTGTTCACAGCCAAGTGAAGGCTTCAGAGTATGAACTTCAACATTGTCTTGACTGAAAATAAATTAGTAGTACTTTTAACAGTAAGCTATGAGGTTGGGAGTAAAGTATTTTAATTAACAGAGATATTATACTTGGGCAGATGAAGTAGATAGCATTTTCTCTCCTACACTATGGCCTCAAAACTACAGTTTAGCTTCAAAGTTAGTAGGTCAAATTCAGCTAAGAGGTAAAGAAAAATAAAAACAGAATAGTTATTGTCTCCTTAACAATCTTCTTTTGTGTGATACTCAATAGGCCAGTCTCTTTTTCTATTTTAATACCTGCCAACTTTTTTAGAGCTAGTTAATGAATTTGCAAATTACTATTGTAGATTTGAAGATGCAATCAGAGATGACCCAAGAGAGGGCCATTCCTTCGTCTTTGTTTCATGAATTATATTGAATATCCATCAGATCAAAACACTGCTGACCTCTGCTAAAATCAGCTGAATTTGAACTGGGCACTAGGAAAGACTTTGGTTCTAATTATCAAAGATCTTTGTCATTCTGTTCCTCAGAGACTTAATTTTCTTACTTTATCTTCACCCCTGTCATTTTCCAATCACTGTTCTGGCACTGAATCTCATTCTAAAGGTTTTACTCTTCAAAAAGTCAGGGATTGAAACAAAAAGTGAATTGAGCATTTTTTCTCTTACTTGATGTTTCTGAAAATATTTCATTTTTATGGACACATATTTATGGCTTAATTAAAATACCTATCTGTCTATCTGTCTATCCATCCATCCACCCATCCATGCATCCATCCATCTAACATCTATCAATTTATTCCATTTAATCTTGTCTTTTGTCATTAGACAAAGGAAATATAAACATATAACCATATACTTCAGATCAGCGAACATATTAGGATAACTAGCACTGGCAGCCAATATTAGTTAAATTAATTACAGCAGTCATACTACTGCTAGACTAACACAGATGTACATCATACTACAATTGATCAAAGTCAACTCCAAAATTTTATGTAATCCATTTTGATCTATTAAGCACTAAGTAACTTTCCCACATTTTCTAAAGTCATCTTAAGATCTAGAAATAAAGTAAAATTTCTAATGTTCTCTTTTACATTAAATAAACATATGAAGTTCAGATCTCATTGCACTTTAGTAATTAACAGCAATCTATTAGTAACCAGCCTGAGATAGAGAATGAATTTTTCTTGGGCTTTCAGAGTAGTGGTGACAATGACAAATAATAGTGGAAGGGCTCTTCCAGATTTAAGTATATCTGAATCTGCCAGATAGTAGATAATAGTCAAAGAAACAAAAGTGAAACAAGAATAAAAGAAAGAAGCTGAGCCTTCTTGGGAAAATCCTGGCATACCCTTACACATCGCCCTTTTAGTAGAATATGAAGAAAGATCATCCAATATTGTTGAAATCTCCAACACTGGGACTATTCCCCAATACAAATCAATCCATGTGTGTCATTCACTCTACAGTGCAAATTTTAGAAAGGAAAACTGCCATGTTTAATTGGTCAATCTGCCAAATCCAATTCCAGACCTACCTACTAGGAACTGATAAGTATATATTAATTAAATGCTTGAATAAATATCAAGTTATTTAACAACTTTTTAAAGAAAACCATAGCCTCAACTCACTTTTGTGCATTTCTGCTTTGGCAAAATAAGGCAATAGCATATATGTTGATAAAATGCTGTCTTGACATCAAAAGATTACTTTTAACAATGCATTATAAATTGTTTTTGAAGTTGCTTTCAACCCTTTAATGACCAGATATTTGTTTTAATTTTTCAATAACCCCCTTAACATCAAAAATATTCATTTCTACTCTTAAACCCAGAAAACAAACTGAGGGTTGATGGGGTTGAGGGATTGGGGGTTGAGGGATTGGGGGTGGGGTGGGGAAAATGATGATGGGCATGGAGGAGGGCACTTGTTGGGATGAGCTCTGAGTGTTGTATGTAAGTGATGAATCATGGGAGTGATGAATCATGAGAATCTACTCCTGAAGCCAAGACTACACTGTATGTTAGCTGACTTGACAGTTAATTAATTAAAAATTTTAAAAATTGAAAACAAAAACAAACGAACAAAAAAATATATATATATACCAAATATATATATATACCAAAAATATATATATTTTATATATATTTATATATATATTATATATTAATTATATATATATATATATACCAAATATTCATTTGGTATATAGTACCAAATGGTAAATTCTGAATAAATTTGATTTACTTGAATTAATTAATACAGAATATGTATAGTCAATAAAGCCTCAAAAATATTGTTTAAAAAAGCAATTGTTTCGTACTTACCTGTATTTTATCTTATGTCGATACTTATTCTTTCTATTATTTTGCACAGTAGTTAAAACCAGGGAGTTTATTGCTTGCAAGCTTGTACCTCCTAACATCATTCTTACTTCTTTGAGTTTAGGCGCTGCTAAGTAAATAAAATAAAGATAACCAGTCTGATATATTTCCATATTTCCAAATTAAGGTCTCTTCTTTACTTTATAGCTCTATCAACATTACCATGGTAGACAGTCTTAAAAATATTTTTGATTTTGTATACTTGTTTCATAGGAATTTGTCAAAAGAAACAAATGTAAATCAAATCAAACTTCTTTGTAATGATTTTTTTCATGGGACTCAGTCCATCTACAGAACTCCACTAGATTCTTCAAAATTTAAATGGTAAAACCTATGGTATCGTTAGTAATTGCTGAATATTTACAATAATTAACATGTCAGAATGTCAGAATCCCTAAAAGGTAGAATTATATTTATTACTATTTTACACCTTATAAAGTCATCATGCATATACATTTGTGTCACTTTTCTAGGAACTTGAGTTTCATTTCATGATTTTAGAAAACTTTAGAGATTTATAATCATAAGTTAGTTTTAATACTATTTTGTTAAAAGCTTTGTACACAATAAAAACCTTCTTGCAAATCCTGGAAATGGAGCTTTGCGATATTTGTGGGGAGAAGATGTAAAAGGACACACATGATGAAAGGGATAATAACGTGGGTGTGCACTTCACACAGCTCAAAATGAATGCCTCTTCGAAGAGGGCTGGTGGGGCCAGGCTAGCACTCTTGCCAAGACATGGCAGAGTCCACTAAAAATAAGGACAGAAATGTAAAATATTTGACTGATCTATTTCTGTCAAGCCCAGTGATCAAATCCATGTGACAAATAAAAGGAATCTTTGGGGCACCTTCTGATAGAAACTACTAAGTGGACTGCTTCGTAGAGGACAACTATGGATATATCCATTAGTCTATTATTAGGTGAGCTGGTTTCCCAGGGTAAACAGATTATGATCTAAACTGATAGGCACAGATAATGTGCTTCAAGAAATATTACTTTTCTGAGATTTTCCAACACTTGGATATAGTCTACTGAAGAACATTGGACCTGCTTTGAGGAAATAAAAACCTACAGAGGGTAACTTATCTGAAATTAAATAAATGGAAAGCCTTATTTTGGTCATTTGCTACATCAATGTCAATTTGAGAGAATATATAAGTTTAGATTATAATCTTTGATATTACTCAAATATGACATATATTAAAACACTAGTTTTCTTTTTACTTTTTTCTTTTGTTTTGCACAAGTAATTTATAATTCCTCAGGTTCCTGTTGTCATGTTAGTAATCCTTATGTTCAGATTACATAACCGATGTTTATTTTTGCAAACAAAGTGGCTGGACGCCTGAACTGGCTGATATTTATTTAGCCAGGGTATTTCTGTGGGGTTCTATCAGTTGCTTATGGCTGCCATCTACTCTGATTGGTTGATGCCTCGTTGCTATTGAAATCACCAAACAACATTAAGGAGAGAGAGAATTTTCACATGTGCTCAATGGAAGTTTGAAAAACCCTACACATATCAAAATTGAAGTTAAATCTGAGTGCATTTGGTGTGTGGAAGCATATTATAACCACAGTTTTTTTTCTTATATTTGTATTCTGGTATTTACCCAGTCCTTCTCAATTAAAATGAAATATAGCTTGACAGGTCCATCTAACTAAACTGACTCAGGAATCCCCTTTTCAATCATTTATTTTTTCTCTTGTTCTCCACTATGTCAAAGGATTGGCTCCTTTTGGACATTATATCTTCATGACCAACGAAATTCATTATTTCATTGCTAACAAAATTATTTTGCAGATAATACTACGAAGAATGAGTCTTAATCATAGAGTCCTCATTAATACACTTAGCAATAAAGTTTGCCTTTTATAGTACTCTGTTTAGGAAACAGTTTATTTCATTCGCTTTTAACATTTATGTTTAAACGTAAGAACATACAAAAATGACAGATCCTATGTATATAATTTTATTATATTTTAGGAAGAATGCATACCATCCAGACTGATGTAAAACAACCAGATTAAGACAGAAAATTACCAACATTTCAGAAGCGCCACCCCCCCCACCCCCGCCCAACCCCGTGTGTCCTATCCCAGTTATATCTTGGCCAAAATACAATCTTTTTTTCTAATTTCTATCACTGTTGGTCATTTTGCCTGTTCTTGAATTTTCTATTTATGGTATATTCCACATTCTCTCATTGTGTCTGACCTTATTCACTCAACAATCTAGGGTATTCATCACTATTATTGCATATAGTTTATTCTATTTCATTGCAGCAGAATCTTTCACTCTACATATACACAATATTTTACTAATCCATACTATTGTTCATGGATATTTGGATGCTTCCATTTTTTAAATCTTTGTTAAAAAATGCTGCTGAGATTGTTTAGTTTGTTTTTTGTGGGTTTTCTTCAGTTTTTGTTTTGTTTTGTTTTGTTTTAGCTCCTTAGCAGCTGCTTGCTTTCTTGCTTGTTTTTCCTTCTTGCTGTTTTTTGCTTTGCTTGGTTTTGTTTTGTTTGGATGGCAGCTAGCTAACCATGTGCCATTAGAAACAGCCTAACACTGAAAAGGAGGCGAGGTGCAGAATATTGGGTGTGCTTTTCTGAAGTTGTCTTTCATTTAAGATGTTTGCTCCGAAGTCCTGTCTCTTTGTAGCCCTCTATACAATTCTGGTCTCCCCATTCCAGTGAGATTGTAACAAAGTTTTGACTATTGTTTTGAGTTAAGTATTTTTTGCGTTCTGCACTCTCATATCTTCTCCAGGACAAGCATGAAACCCATTGGAGAAAACACCTGAGGTAGCACCTATCTTTGATATCTTTATTTTCATATTATACCTCAAGGTGATTCTGCTAAATTCTAATTGTGGAGTTTATATAACTTTCTTTTCTTTTACAAAGAAAGTTCATTATATTAAAATCGTTGCCACTATTTTCAACCAAAATGAAATTTTAATACTAAAATAATACCACTCCTTACAGCATAAAAATTCATTGTTTCAATGTAAATCACTCCAATCCTCTGAAATGAGAGCTACTGTAATAGGAATACTCCATCAGAAAGATACAAATAATAATATATAACGGGCGCCTGGGTGGCTCAGTCAATTGGGCATCTGACTTTGGCTCAGGTCGTGATCTCATGGTAAGTTTGAGCCCTGTGTTGGGCTCTGTGCATACAGCTCAGAGCCTGGAGACTGCTTTGGATTCTGTGTTTTCCTCTCTCTCTGCCCCTACCACACTCATGCTCTCTCTCTCTCTGTGTCTAAAAAATGAATAAACCTTTAAAAAAGTTTAAAAAACTCAAAATTCTAATATTTAAAATCAATCTTCAAATAGAAATTTAACATCTAATCACTAAAGGGAGACCTCTATTTTAAACATTTTATTTTGAAATAATTTAAGATTTTCTGAGAAATTTAAAATGTACTGCAAAGGCCCTCTATATATCCTTCACACTCACTCCTCATATGCTAACCATTTTATTACATTGGTTATATCATTTCTTATATATATTATTTTTGAGCCATATGAGAATAAGTTACATTTATGTTGCTTCTCTATATCTAAATATTTTAATATGTGTTCCTTAAAAATGTGGACAATCTATGGGGCACCTGGGTGTCTCAATCGGTTAAAGCCTCCAACTTTGGCTCAGGTCATGATCTCACAGCTTGTGGGTTTGAGCCACGCTTCGGGCTCTGTACTGATAGCTCAGAGCCTGGAGCCTGCTTCAGATTGTGTGTCTCCCTCTCTGTCTCTGCCCCCCGCCCCTCCACTCGCACTCTGTCTCTCTTTCTCTTGAAAATAAATAAACATTAAAAAAATTTGTTTAAAGTGGACAATCTCTTATATAGCCACAATCCAATGAGCAAAATGATGAAATTATCAAAAAGTTACGCTCTTTTCTAACCTATGAGTCTTATTAATATTTTCCTACTGTATCAATAATTTCTGTCCTTTACAGAAAAATAAGTTGTTTCTGGATCTAACACTCAATTCAGGGGCACAGGTTACATGTAGTGACCACACTGATTTATTCATCATTCATTTGGAATATTTCCTCAGCCTTTCTTTGTCTTTCATGATCTTGACATTTTTAAAGAGCATAGGGCATTAATTTGAGGAATGCCCCTCATTTGGAAAACTATAGCATTATTTTTTTTAACTTTATTTGAGAGAGTGTGTGAGCAGAGAGGAGGGGCAGAGAGAGAAGAGAGAGAATTCCAAGCAGGATCCAAGCTGTCAACACAATTCTGATGTGAGAGTCTCAGTCTCACAAACCCATGAGATCTGACCTGACCCAAAATGAAGATCACTTAACTTCTTCATTTTGGACGCTTAACTGACTGGGTCACCCAGGTGCCCCTAACATTAGTTTCTGATGAGAACCACATTATGCATTTTTAGCAATTATACCATAGAAGTTGTGTGTGTGTGTGTGTGTTTCTAGTGTGTCACACCCAAAGTAATATGCAATCCCTATTGCCCTTCCAGTACTATTAACCTTTATTATTTGGTTACAATAGTATCTGCTAAGTGATTCACTGTAAAGTTACTATTTTATCTTTTATAATTAATCAGCATTTTCCAGGAAAGACACTCTGACACTATGTAAATACCACATTACTCTTCAAACTTTCACTCAATAGTTTCAGTGTTTATTGATGAATCTCCCTTGAATTATTATTGTGATGGTTGTCAAATAGTGATATTCACAAGCTATCATTTATTGTAAATTTCTCAACACTCTAAGGATGATTTATTTGTTTGTTTTTGTCAATATGGATTTGTGGATTACTGTTACATTCTATGAGTTATAACCTATTACAACCTTCATTTTCATACCCTATTCCTTGTTTTCCCATCTTGATGTTTTTGGATCTGGTTTGCTAAAATTTTATTTAATACTCTAACCTTCAATTCAGAAATATTATAATTGTGTCATTTACTTTTTTGCTGTAATATTTTTATCAGTAGATGCCCAGGTTATATTTGCTTCTCAAAAATAATCTTTGAAAAATGTTCCTCCCTTTTCTATATTTTTATATTAGAGTGCTTCAGAGCATCAGAACTGATAGGATACATACATACAAAGAGATTTATGATAAAGGATTGGCTCACCCAGTTAAGGAGTCTGACAAATCCCAAAATCACCAGGATGCCGCAGCAAGCTAGACACTCAAGGGTGGTGATATTTAAGCAGGAAAAATGTTGGTATCACATTTCAGATATAGTCATTCAAAAAAAATTCTCTTCCTTAGGGAAGGGTCAGCCCTTTGCTGTTTTGGCCTTCAGTTGATTGGAAGAGGCACTCCCATATTAGGGAGAGCAACATGCTTTATTCAGTCTAACCATATAACTGTTTATTTCACACAAAAACTCCTTCAAAGAAACACTCACAACAGTCTCTGAGCAAATATCTGGGAACCCATGGCCCAGACAAGTTGAGACATAACATTAGCCATCACAATCCTGGGAAAAATTGAAGACTTTTTGAATTCCATTTTGAATAATACTTCTTGTGGATAGTTTTCTATTTTTTTAATGTTCTCTATTTTCATTATCGATATTTGTCTGAACTTTGTGTATCTAATAAGATAAACTCAATTTCTTTTGGATATGAATCATTTATGTAGATTTTACAATACCTGGGCATTTTTATTTTTTATCTTATTTCAACAGTTATTTCCTTTTGATACATCTTACATTGTTAATTGTACTTTTCCTTTCTTCATCTTGATTAGATTTGCAGGGTGTTAATCAGTTTTTTGTCTGTTTTTAGAGACCGTGTGAGTTGAAAATTGGGACAGACAGAGAGAGAGAGAGAGAGAGAGAGAGAGACTCTTAAGCAGGCTCCACCCTAAAGCCAGATGCAAAGTTCTATCCTATGACTCTGGGATCAGGTCCTTGGCTGAAACCAAGAGTGGAACCCTCAACCAACTGAGTCTCCCAGGTGCCCTATTTAATTCATTTTTTAAATGTGGAATATTGATTTAGTAATTGTGTCTTACGACATAATTTATTCTCTACATCACTGATTTCTATTTTGTCTTTATATTTGCCTTCTTTCCACTTGCTTCATGGCTTTGAGATGGAAATTTAATTCAAGCATTTTTATTATTTTATTTTTCTAGAAATGTTTATAAATAAACATATCTTACTTTTCTGAATAACTCGACTTTACACTGATATATGTGGTTTTATTTATTATTATTATTTTTGAAAGCTAGTAGTTTCAGTTATCTTTCCTCTTTTATCCATGAGTTTTTGGCCACTTTTTAATTTTCTTTTCACAATTTCAATCTTTGGGCATTTTCCTGTTCTTGTTTGGTTTTGTTTTGTCACAATATTCTCCATCATGTTTTCATTCAAATTGATACTTCCTTTGGAACTTTGTAATCAGTTTTCATTTTTATATGCATTTTTGACTTCTAATCTTTTATCAAATCAATCAATTCTAAATTTACTTTGACCTTTGGTCAATTTCTATTCTTAGGGCATTTTTAAAAAATTTCTGACTTCCAACATTTTATTTTATCTACAAATTCTGTTTTGAGCATAATTTGACTGTGGAACATCCTCTTTTATCAGTTTAATAAATTAGATTTCTTTATGAAATTCCTCTTCTTGGGGCGATTATAGAAAAAGTGAGGTAGGTATTGAGTGTATTTTGAGTTTTTATGTTCTTTTTCATTTATTTTTTTAGGGCATGATCTTTAATTTTTTCTTTCTCTCTCTTCCCTTCAGAGTGCAGTCTTTATGTTTTTGGTATTTTTGCCTTCCAGTTTTAGTGAAGTTATTTTCCCTTCATTTTTAAACTTTGTTTAAGATGATTTGAGAAATTTTGATTCGAACTGTCACCATTCTCCTCAGGCATCTTTGAAAACTGTCTTTATTTGATTTATTTTTATTTGTTTCCTTTTGGTCTCCTGAGTATCATATCATAGCAAATCCCACATGCCGTGCAGGCACATCCTATCTTAACTCCGGAGGAAAATAAAAACTCACATCACTATGCCCCTTGCCAGATTATATCATTGCCTCATACACTGGACACCAATGAATATTTTCAAAATTAAATTAAGAAAGAGAACGGAGGGCAAAATAGAATATTTGCAGAATAAAAATTTGCAGGAAGACAGCTGGGGCTTTATATTTTGAAATAAAGAAATCATAGACATCATTGCCCTTCCAAATATACTTTATGAAGTAATCAGACAGGGGAATACACCTAACAATGCATTTGAAATTTTGAATTTTTGGAATGTTTTGAAATACGTTTTCACTTATACTTTTTTATATAAAAGAAAGAGGCATTATGAAATAGTTTGTATCCTTAGGAAACACAGAAATTTGGGGTCTTAATAGTCATATACAAATGAAGGAAGAATGAATATTTATCAAAGAAAAGTATGAAAGCGTAAGAGAAATCTGAACAAAATGGAAGGCCATCTAGGACTGGTGAAATGACAATTTGACACATTTTTGAAGTAAAAATAAAGACATGGTAAGTTGACATTTTAGAGATGATAGAAAATATTACTAGACATATCCGTTTAGTTTTTTAACACTTATTTATTTTTGAGAAAGAGAGACAGAGACAGAGCATGAGCAGGGGAGGGGCAAAGAGAGAGGGAGACACAGAATCTGAAGCAGGCTCCAGGCTCCGAGCTGTCAGCACAGAGCCTGATGCGGGGCTCGAACCCATGAACCGCAAAATCATGCCTTGAGCCAAAGTCAGATGCTTAACAAACTGAGCTACACAGGGGCCCCTAGTGTTTTTATATTTTTATTTCACATCTATATGTTGCACGCACTGTGGTAGGCACTTGGACTATGTTTTCATTCATACAAAGATCCTCAGGAAACCTATCAGAATTTGTTTTACACTGTGAACGTTGGTTGGCTGTTAATGAGAATACATTGGTCATTGGGTTACACATGAAGACAGAATTAGCACTTTGTACTGAACCCTCTAGGAGGAAATATGCTTACTGCTACTAAACATGTTTCTATTTGTTAGTTCTGGGCCCTTGGCATTTTATTTCAGGAAAGTGGTGCTGGTTGTTGTTGTTTTCTGTCTGTATAGAAAAGATCTTTAAAAATAAGTAAAATAGCATCTTTGTGATAAGGCTTATTTTGTTTATGTCTTGTTTTGTACCCTATGCATAAAAATTTTCTACATAAATCTTTATATATGACTCTAATTCAGGTGCAAGATCTGTACCTAGTAAGATTTCATCACAAAAACTTTAAAGAAATAAAAATATAGAGTATACTTATAGTTACTATAGCTCATTTAAGGTAGAATGACAAAACTATGTAACTTATAAATTTACCACAGACATATCATTATAACACTACAAAATTTTATAGTTTATATTTCCACAAGCAATCTGAAATAGTAGTTGAGTTTTTCAACTGAAGTAATTAATTTTCAGTTTTATTATTAAAATATCAGCAAATATCTACAGAAGTGTGGATTTCTAAAGGCTATTATGATTGAAATTCCACTTGGATTCTTTCAGCAGGATTTTTTTCTTTTTTTTTTCTTTTTTGGATAATAGCTAAAGACTGAAAAAAAGAACCATCAGATTAACAAAGGAGTTAAACATTCAAGAGAAGAATTTGCATTTTTAGAAGAGTCATTTTATGATATACACTCTCCCACATTACAAGAGAGAAATACCTAAGGGAAATTAAACATTCATGGATTATAATTTGCCACATAGTAGTCACCTGCTTTTGCAGGATAGTAAAACTAATTTGCCCCTTCTTTAGTAATTATAGTCTCTTGCTATTCATTGTAAAAAGGCTTTCCTGATCCAAATGTATAATCAGCAACCATACATTTTCTTACTCAAATATCCCTTTTTTTAACTTAACATCATGAGCAATATATTAGGATATTAAGTGTTTCTATATCATTCTATAGAGAGTCTGGAGACATTTTTTAAAGAGAAAATAATTTGTTGGCTGGTTGTAACAGATCTCTGACTAGAGGCGGAGCTCGGAGCTCGGGAGAAATAATCTGTTAATGTTTCTTTAACCTCTATGATCAGAACAGCTGCCTAAAGGCTGCTGATTTTTTTCATGCATTTTTATAATTGCATATGACTTTGATACAAAGTATAACTGTGCTCAAAGGCCAAGCTTCATTTGAGGAAAATTATAGACTTGTACTGCTGAATGCATAGAGACTCAGTTCATAAATGCACTTCAGCAAATTCTTTTTAAGTGGGGCATTTTTGATGTGGTCCCTGAGGGTATTGGAATCTTCTACCAGGTAAAAATGTATGTCAAGAGGCTCTGAAATAAGCCTACTCTTGCAGTTGTTAAAATTTGAATGAGGGTTGAAATGAGGTGAACATAGTAATAGAGAAATAGAAAAGTTGGGAAAGAAGGAGCTTCCCCAGAGACTCCATATTGACTTTCCATATGACTTAAAAATCTGATGGGTCTGCAATTATGAGTCAGGGCCCTTAGGGACAAAACTCCCCTGTCCTATCAGGGCTTGTGTTTTGATGGATTTAACTGGGACAACTTCTAAATACTATGTGAAAGTAGGCTGAAACTAATGGATATTAGCCATAGTTATTTCAGTCTTAATACACTTTTATGCTTCTTTTGGGGGTGGAAGGAAGCAGGCTTCGGTGAAATACTTCATAATACTGTTAGACTATTTCATATTTAGAGTTTCATCAGTTGTATTTCTGAATTCTCTCATTACGTCAAGATGTTAAGAAAATCAATGATGAAAGAATATAAGCAAGGTTAAGCAAGTTTCTGCAGACTTGATATAAGCATTTCAAACATGCCTTGGCTTTTACTAGAAAAATTTATGTAGCTCATTTAACTCACAGAAGAATTACAATAAAAACAATTATTCTCTCAAATCATATGGCAGAATCAAAGAGCATCTTTAAATAATAAAGTCAGAATTATAGATAACATTAAAGTGAGGTCCATTTACTGGAGGGGAGATAATTTATGGCAACATAAACTAGGCTTCCACATTATTACATGCTTAAAATTATAGATACACAAAGGATCCATTCCTTTATTGTCATTGTAGATCATGGATATTTTGATCTAGAATTTTATCTGCACTATGGATAGACAGATAGAGGAGAGAGAGAGGAATATAAATATAGTTAGATGCATCGTGGTTATATGTATGCATATTTATATGTATATGTGTATATATATATATGTATATATATATATATACATTTATATCTTGTTTTTTTTGGCAAGTGTTATTTACTTGCAACTGTTTTTTTCTTATTTTGTATCTTTTTAAATTTTTATTACATTTTTATATACTCACAATCGATTTCCATTTTTAATGTTTGAAACATGAGTTTTTCATGGGTGGAACTGTGTGTAGGTCCAGTTGGACATCACATCCTCTACCTGCCAGCAATATTCAGCTAGAGAATATTTACGATTTCAAGTCTCTTTTGGCTCATTGCAACAGAGACAAACCATTCCCAGAATTATGACTTGCCCGTGTCATTCTTCACTTGGGTCTGACCCTTTGGTTCAGAAACATGAAGCCCAGGGAGCTTCTGGGATTAACACATGCTTCTGCTCCCTCTGCTCCAAATAAGACATTTGGGTTTTGAATGTGCTGTGCTCCTGACCATAGAGAAGTATGGGATTTAGGAAATCTCCAAGGAAAAGTTTTTATACCTTCTTGGCTTCATCTGACATCGAGCATTTTTTTTTATTTCTAGTGTGTGTTGTTTTTAATTCTTTCTTTCCTCTTAAAAATGGTATTTGGATTTTAAAGTCACTTCTATTTCCTTAGAATTTTTTCTATTATCTTCTTATTCTTCCTGTTAATGCATGATTTGCAGGAAAAAAAACTGAAGTGCCAGGTTCAACCAGAATCCTCAAACAAAAAAGGATAATTTATATATTTCAAAGAATAAAGTTGAATTAAATTGCTTTACTTATATTTGTCACCATACCACTTCCTCCAATTCTTTTGGATCTCGGGAGGTTGTTTGAATTATGGAAGGATGTGGTTTCTTTCCCTAAGAAATATCTCTTCTTGAAAGAAAGAAAAGGAGATCTTCAGGCCCACAGTGTATCTACTGAAGTGACTCATGTGATTGCAATCTCTGTGAAAATGATAAACTTGCCATCTAACGAAAAGAAGATTCTATGTGTGCTGACTGAGTCATAGGAGAAGGTACCACTGACCTACAGGTGATTTGGTTCAAGCTGAAAATAATAGGCACTAGATCTAATATATTGTAGACCCTGTTTTTGTTTTTTGAAAGAAAGAGAGAGAGCATGGGTAGGGGAATGGGGGAGAGCGGAAAAGTGAGGGGATAGAGCAACAGAGAGAATCTTAAGCAGGCTCCATATGGAGACCAACACAGGCCTCCATCTCATGACCCTGGGATCATGATCTGAGCCAAAATCAAGAGTCAGATGCTCAACTGACTAAGCCACCCAGGCACCCCTCATAGACCCTAAGTTTTAACATGCAGGCTGGTGTTTAGAGATCAGTTTATCAATTGGACAAGATTGAGTTTCTTTTATCACATTATCTGTACTAATTATTGCAATGATACTTGCTACAACAGATAAACCACAAACTCTCAGTCACTGAATACAATATCTTGCCCATATACAGGGTAAAACATGTGGAATATGATCTGTGAGCAAATGTCTCTCCCATAAGCAGTGATTAAAAGCAGCAGAGAACTTCTATTTTATGGTTCCTACATCTTCAGTATGTGGCTTCCATGTTGGTCAAGCTTGTTTGCATTAAGACTCAGAAAAGAAAAGAGCAAAGTATTAAGCTTAGATGTGGGTACACGTCATTCTCTTAGATCTTAGGCACAAATTGTTAAAATTAACTGCAGAAATGAACCAAGCAAGTTAGTCTAGCTGAATACCTCAAAGGATAGAAAAATAAGCCTGGTGCAAGGCTAGTTATCCTGTGCCACAATACCTTTAACTGAGTAAATGTTAGAAATTGAAAAAGAAATGTTACTGAACACACACACTTGGAAGGGAGATTTTCCCCCATAAAATATTTAGAAATAATTACTTATATAAATTATAAGGATTAATGACATTAGACACATTTCATAAGATTAAGTAAAACTGGCCATTAAATTGAGTAGCAAGAACTTTGGCCAGCAGCCAGCTAGCCAATCAGTTAATTCAACTTTTAAACATAGTGTGTTTGGAAAGAAGGGTTCAATGCTGATGAGTAGCCTCTGAGGACATGCTTCTTAAAATACTTTAGCACAGAAAACTGCGTTTTATGTGTATATGAGAGTGTTTGGGAGGCAATGGTGGGGGTGGGGGAGACTGTCAGAGATTGGGCAGGGATTTAAAAAATAAAAGAACACATGTGATTCAAAATATTGATTTGGTATATTTTAGAAAGTCTATAAAATGCTTTTGAATATGCAATTACATAATTAATTTTATTTCATGCTTCTCTTATTGCTGTAATTTACTAATTTTATCTCTGATAAAAGCCATGGAGCTAGGATTTGAGGGTAAATATTAATACCTTGAATATTAGCCAATGTAGCAGAGTAAATCCAACTAAAGTTGGATAAATACATAAAATCATATTGTAGGAAGAATTTTTTTCCTCTTTCTCCTTCCCCTCTACCTGGGAAGATATCCTTGAAACCTTTGAATATGTTACATGATCTGGTGGGAAAATCTTTGCAGATATAATTAAGGTTACAGGACTTAATGTAGGAAAATCATCCTAGATTTTCCACTTAGGCCCAATCCATTATTGGCCTTAAGAGCCAATAATTTTCTCCACTTAGAATACATAAAAATATGGTAGCAGGGAGGGGTGCCTGGATGGCTCATTCAGTTAAGCATCAACTCCAGCTCAGGTCATGATCTTGCGGTTTGCGGGTTTGAACCTGTGTTGGGCTCTGTGCTGACAGCTCAGAGCCTGGAGCCTGCTTCACATTCTGTGTCTCCCTTTCTCTCTGCTCTCCCCCACTTTCACTCTGTCTCTCTCTCTCTCTCTCAAAAAATCAATAAGCATTAAAAAAAATAAAAAACAATATGGTAGCAGAAGTCAGAGATATTCAAAGACTTCAGACTCTGCCTACTTTTGCCTGAAGGGAATTGGGGAAGCTGTTTTGAACAAAGACTGTCCCATTGCTGATAGCCAGTGAGAAAATGGGGATCAACAAAAATACAAGGAACTGAATTCAGCTAATGACAAAAATGAATTTGAAAGAAAATTCTTCCCTGGAGCCTCCAAAACCTCATGTGGCCCTGCCTACAACCTGATTTCTGCCTTGGGAAAGTCTGTATGGATGTCAAGTTGAGCCATGCTATACGTGGTCATTGGATATGCATAAGGCTTGGGATTATAAATTTGTGTTGTTTTCAAGCACAAAGTTTGTTGTAATTTATAATGCCAATAGAAAACTGGACAATTATGAAATAAAAGAGGAAGACGTAGTAAAGATGATGAATCCCATTTCAGTTGCTGGAAAGGATTCCAAATATCAAGATGGCATACACTGGCCTCAAAAACAGTTTATAGGGTTCCAATTTAGGTAGATATTTTTAAAAATATAGTAATATAACTTCAAGCAAATTTATATAGAGATAAAAATACTGTTTTCCTTTCTTAAACTTTATGAAAGGGAGAAGTCAAGTAAAATTTCATATTTTATTCCCTCACATATTTTATTTCTAAACAGCAGAAATCCAATTCTTCGCACTAAACCCTTTCAAATGGCACAATCTGATGGATGTTCCTTTTAGCTTTTTCATTCAAATGAGTTAACTTCTTTCTGTTCCAAAACTCATTTAATTTACAGCATTAATACTTTTAGCATTATTTCCAAGTAATAATATACCAAATAAAAAAAATCAGGCAAGAATATAATTATCTTGTGTCTCTAGGTTGTTTCAATTTGTAGTGTTGTCTATAAAGAAGTGAGTGATTCTTCAAATGTCAGCTGGTGTTGCATTCCTTACAGAGGCTTGCCTATTTACATACCTTGCCTCTAGATTTACTAATTCCTTGATACTTTAATTGAATTGAAGGTGGCTTTTTTTTCTATTCCAGATATAGTTTGCCATCCATCTTTTAATATGGTCTATAGTAAGTAGATTTAACTAAAACATATTACTCTTCCTATTTATTATCTTCTGGATCTCAGGGCTTTGTTTAAATATACATATATACTCCTCTTACCTAATATCAAAAAGTATAAATCAGTCCGCAAAAGACAAGTACCAGAGGATTTCCTTCATACATGGAATTTAAGAAACAAAACAATTGAAGAAACAAAATAAAAGCAGACAAACCAAGAAACAGACTCTTAACTATAGAGAACAAACTGAAGGTTGATAGAAAGGAGAGCTAACTAGGTGATGGAGTATTAATGAGGGTACTTGTGTTGAGCACTGGGTGTTATATGTACACTGGGTGTTGTAAGTACATGATGAATCACTAATTTCTACTCCTGCAGCCAAGGTTACACTATATGTTAACTAACTGGAATTTAAATAAACATTTAAAGCAAAATTTAAAAAAAATATTGTTTGCCATTCTACTATTGGTGTTATAGATTTTTCTTTAAAATATATTCTAAAAATTTGCTGGAGTTCATATGTATACGGTGACCACAATTTTTTCCATGTAACAAGCCAATATTGTCAGCACCTTAGAAAACAAGTTTTTATCAGTCCACTCCCTCCCACAATATTTTGTTAGGTTTTTCTCTATGTCAGCTTTTCTTTTGGTTTGGAGAAGCTCCAGGATGTTGAGGTACAGGCCGTAAGCAAGCAGGGCTGAACTCTTTTGGTTGTTCTTGGAAAGATACGTTCACATTCTACTATTCAATAAAATACAGTACAGGTAGTCTTGTTTTATGTATTTTATCTTGTTGTCCAGCAGTGTATTTTTCTAGAATGGATTTTAAAGTTATTTATACCTTTAGTTTATATTTTAGTATATTTAGTATATATATATATATATGTATTTAATTTAAAAATGTGTAAATTTGTATTTCATTTTCTACTTCTTTAAATGAAAGTAAATATTTTCTAGTTACAAATATCTGTGGGGAAAATAATCTTTGGCTAGTTCAAAAAATTCAGAAAAAAAAAATTTGATACTTTACAAGTAGCTACGTAGAAAAGAAATCTCTACAGGTTTTGTTCTGATTTTAAAAAATTTAGGAAATGATGCCAGCTCTATATTCAAGGGTTTTGTTATAGACTTTTGTCCACTAAAGTTCTATTCCCTGGTAGAAAAAGAACAAGTTATCGATATGATACACATCTATATACATATCTATATGATATGTATGTATAGACATAAATTCAAGATAAATTCACAAATAAATATCTATAAATTCAAAATAATATATGTCATATGTAATTTAAAATTTATATCTAATGTATATGCCATTCAAAAATATATAGAAATTTATGCTTCTCACTCCCAAATTTTTAGCGTATCCTTTTCCTTTTTTAATTTTGTAATTTTCTTTTCCTTCCTTCCTTCCTTCCTTCCTTCCTTCCTTCCTTCCTTCCTTTCTTTCTTCCTTTCTCTCTCTCTCTCTCTCTCTCTCTCTCTCTGCTCCAGGTTCCAAGGTGACAGCAGAGAGCCCAACACGGAGCTCAAACCCGTGAACTGTAGGATCCTGACTTAAGGTGAAGTCTGAGACTCAACTGACTGAGCCACTCAGGCAACCCTAGTGTATCCTTTTCTAACTATGCAATAGTTCAGCCTGTCCTTGAGCATTCAATACCTTCTCCAAAAGGTAGACTGATCACAAATTTAACTGTCTACTTTGGGAGAAGATTTTAATCATTTAATAAACAGTAAATATTTATTGTGCCTTACGAAGTGAAGGGCACTTAAAAGGCGCTGAAGAAAAACAGTCATTCCTGACATTAGAAAGTGCAAGAATTACATGAAATTACTATCAATTGCCTCCGCCTCTAAAAGCACTAATCCGATTGACTCCTGTGAGGATGCCTGACACCCCCTCAAAGTTTCACACATGACTTTTGCTAAAAGCCTCAATGCCTTTATGACTAAGGAACAAGCCCCATCTGACCTATTTAATTTGCCTATGTGTCTCCTATTTAGGTAACCAAAATGAACCAAGCTTTCAACACCTTCAGCCTTCGAAATACAGGAAAGAATGTAGAAGTCAAAGATAGTACTAAAATATGTTAACAGACAATGTTCTCGTACATAGTATTTCCTAAAAGTTAAACACTGGTAAAGCCTGCTTTTCACCATTAGCAATGTAACTTTATAGAAAGCTTTTACACATAGGTTATAGTTACCTAGATTGTCATTTCTTTTGTGGGCACCATTTTAAACAATTTCTGGCTCCAGTTCTGAAAGTTAGCTCTTCTGTCTTCTGTGTCTCACATAGTTCTTGTAAGCAACTCTCATAGCTGGAGACTTTATATGACCCTAGATGGTGAATTTGTAAGGAGCGGAACTCATCTTTATGTGAAAACACTTGTCCATTGTAATATCACCACCAGTATTCAGTGAAAACCAAACTTGCATATAACTTAAAATATAGTCCTTACTAAAATATACAATGGACCAGAGAGGAAGTAATGATAATACTAAGAAAGATTAATTGAAAACTTCACCAAGCACGAATTTGAGCCAAACACTGAAGAATGAGGGAGACTCTGATAGGTAGGTTTGAGATAGACTGGGCTTCCAGACAATAATACCGAAGGCATTACAGATGTGAAGATAGTGCAATTAAGTGAAATTGGGATGAACACTGTTGTCTTTCATTATTTTGGAAAAGTTGAAATTTAAGCTCAGTTTGAAACGTCGATATTGAGACAACTTGCCAAAGCAAATATCTATGCCTCAGAGAAGAATTATAGAGAAAAAAAATCATCATCTTTAAGCTTTTAGCATATGCTTTGTGTGAGCACCATGCACTGCTAAGTAGAGCTAGTAGTTTGATATGATTGATTTGTTTAATTACTACGTTTTATTAATACCCTACTTAATTCTAAAGATAATTTTGGTAGTATTCCTGGTTTTCTGAATTATATTTTGTGTAATTGACCCAAAATCATCAGCCTTATATATGCTTTGTTTTTGTATTTAGAATGAATTCCATATCACTGTAGACCTGTTGAACTTTTTGAAAGATAAAACGTATGCCCCTATGTAGCTTATTATTTATAAAGCTTAAGTTACTACATAGATTAATAAAAGGCATACCTTTGATTTTTATTTCTCTTTTCTATAATACATATTTTAAGAGTTTCAGTTATTGAGAATATTTAAAATTTAATATTTTATTTTAATTGTGCCTTATCAACAATAAACAGTTTATTTTTTTAAGGTAAATCTGAGCAAAAACGTCATCTTTTTTTCCAGCTCACAAAGAAGCAGAGTGAAAGTATGCTTAAGAAATTAAAGCAGAGATCATGAGTTTCTTTCTGTTAAATTAATTATCAGTGAGTGAATTTCTGATAGTGAAAAGAGGTCAAGAGAATCAGAGGAAAATTAAAAAATATTCAAAGCTAAAATAAAAGCTGTTGATTTTCTCCCCTTGAAAAATTGCAGTTACATAGTCACAATCTTTGTATTTCTTGAGCAGAAATTAGCAACATTAGCATTAGTTGAGTAGTGCACTATAAATTTGTCATTGATAAGACTTTTTATGAAGAATAAACATATTCAATTGGGTCTTTTTGCATTTTGTTTCTTCTTGTAGCACCTTCAGCCTTCCTTTCTTCATTTAAACCCACTGTATTGAATAAAGATATAAGGTATATGAATATTTCCATGGGAACAGAGTTGTTTTTAAGTAGGCCTGCTTTTTAAAGTGTATTGACCTCCCAAGGAATATAGCATAGTTTCTATTAAGTATTTAAATTGCCCAAGACTTGTATTTTGCCTCTCTTCTCATGCTACATTTTCTTCCTAGGGATTCTTAGTCTCTTTCCAGTGTTTCAATTACTTTCTACCTAGAGCTATCTCTCAAATATATATTTCAGCATAGACATTTGTACACAATCTCTAACACTTACATCCACCTATTCATAAGGCATATACATTCCAAAGTCTCAAAGAAATTTCAAACTTAGGATGTAAGTATTTAAATGATTATCTTTATCTTCTTATTTAAAAAGTGACCATTTATCTGTGTTCCCTGTTTCAATATTATGGTGTCATTTAATTGTTGCTGTGTAACATGACACTCTAAAACCTAGTGTCTTAAACACTCATATGTCTACTGATCAACTGGGAAGTTTTTCCTACTCCCTACTGGCCAAATCCGCATTTCCAATAATTGCTGAGCATTCATATTAATCTGCCACCCCCAGTTTTCATCATCTTTGACAAATGGGCATTATTTCTCAAGTGGATGAGAGCAATTAACTTTTACGTAATCTCTGAGTCCACCTTTTGTCTATCTCCAGTTATTCACTACTGTCAGAGATATGTCTAAAGACGTAGTACTGTCTAGGACATTACCCTACTTAAAATCTTTAGAGATATCCAAGAACTTTTGGGATAAACCTTAAAATGCTTGAAATCTGAGTCCTTATTATCCAACATGATTTGGAATATTTCTTGTTACGCTTATAAGTATTGATTCCAGGAACTATAGAATCACATATTCTGTTTTCTCTGACAGTGGGGCTTTATAATATTTCCATTTAATCTTTATCTTTAATCATACAACCTATAAATTTTAGTATTATCTAAAACATAATTTTCTTGAAGATTTACTTTTAAATATTATTTTCATACAGTCATACCAACCATAGGCTAATTAAAATCCTCTGAGACTTACTGTGCTCCCAAAGTGCCCTGTATTTCTATTTTGATATGTTAATTACAACTACAAATTTGAATTTTATTCTTTCATTGCCTTTTAGTCCATTGAAGCTCATATAACCTCTGTGATGATGGAAATTCTATAACCTGAGCTGTCCAAAACAGTAGTCACTAGCCACATGAGATTGTTGAGCCTTTGATATAGTCACATATTTTGACCAATGAACTAAATTATTAGTCTTATTTTTTTGCAATTAATTTAATTTTAAATTAAATACATGAGCTAATGGCTATTGTACATCAAAGTTCTACCCTATTAGTTTTTGAGAGTGGAATTCAAATGTGTTTTTAATGTCTTATCAGCATGCTATCTATCATAGTAGCTAGTTATTATTTACTTAATGTACAGTTGACGTGAGAGTATCTGAAAAGACTTGTAGGCACAGTCCATCATCAAAAAGAATACAGTCTTTAGTGTATCTTGTCAAGAATACATATAAAATTCCCTCACATAACCTTTCTTAACCTGTAGAGTCAGAATCAATTATCTCCACTTTCCTTTTCTCTTTTGTTTATTTTATAATTCTCAAGCCTTCTCCTCACCCACTGCACTCCACCTTGAAACCTTGAACTATACTGTTCATGACCTAGATTGTCAAGGTTGGTAAAGTCTTTTTCTTGCCTCTATCTTGAAGAGTTCTTTTGAATCTGTATAGATAATAACTCTTTGTGTGTTCTCTGGGAGTACAAGCCTAAGTTTTTCTCTAAGAAAAGCAAAGCATATTATTGGATCTACTGATAGAGTTTGTAGCATACTTTGAAGGATTTCATGCTAAAAACAGGCCCTTTCACAATAGGCCAGTAGGAGAAGAAAGTAAGGGAATGTAGTAGGCATTATGTGGAAAACAAAGACAAAAGATAAATATTAACTCTGATGTTTTCACTCTGCATGTCATAGCATCATGGAACATTAGAATTTAAAGTGGCATAAATTTGATATTTTATTTTTAGCATTAAAAAGTTTTCAAGATCAATGTATGTTTAGTCCTAAACATACAATGGCTACAAACAGAGCTAGTCCAATAGATGTGAGAAGGATGTCTAGTGATCTGATCTCCCCCAACAATACCACATAAAACGATATCATGAAACTTCAAAACCTTGAGTTTATTGAGCATAATTTGAAAACACCAACCTAGACCACCTACCTCATTCGACAAGATTAAAAAAGGCAAGAGGGCAAATGATTTGCCTGAATAGGTACATTAGTGCCAGATCGAAGACTTACTAGCATCCAAATCTTCTGACCCCTAAGGTAGCCTCTTTTGTTTAATGTGGTTGTTTTCTTTCATGTACTACTTTCTCTGTTAAACATAGTCTTTCTATTCCCATTTTTGCACAATATATGCAGAAAGATAACATGAAGACATATCTGATCTAGTGATGACATATTGGAAATTCTTAATTTTTTTATGCTGGACATTCCACCTCAGTTACTCCTTTTCCTGGTTATTCTCTTTGACTAAACACTGTATTTATTATATATTTTTAGGCAACTGGGTTTTCATATGTTTTTCTTACTCAACCCCAAATGTATACTTTATGAAAATTGGCCCACTTTGTCTTGATGCGTGTAGATTCCTGCCATCTAATGAAGTCTCTGGTTCATAGTTACTGATCAATAAATAAGAGTTAAGTGAGATTGAATTGAAAAATTTTCTCAGTGGTGAGGAGGTGGGAAAGTAAAAGTTGAAAGTTATAAATGAAAACAGGAGTAGGGTTGATAAAATAACCTCCAATTTGCTAAAGAAAGAGGTGGTAGACATTCCATTTCCATAAGTATCCAAAAATTTGCCAGGAAAGTAAATTTTTGATTTTTCAAGATAATTAATAAATTAGTTGAGCTGAAGGGATGTTCATTCTCTTAACTAATGAAGAATCTTCTATAAGAGCATTCCAAGCAGTAAAAAGTAGAAAACTACGTGTTTTTTTTTTAACTGGAGAGAGAAGAAAATAAATATTTTCTATTGAAGAAGAGAGAGAGAGGAATTCTGTATTGTGAGTCATGTAGCAAACACTATGTAATAGGCAAATTTTACTTGTTCTTTGTCTCTTGACAACTTGAGTGTGATGGTGAAGTATAGAATGATAAGAAAGATCAGACTTCCAAATATTACTTAAATGAGCTGCATGCAAAATATAGAGAGAAGAGCAAATTGTTAGTAATACAAAATATATTTGCTATTTATGAAAATAATCTGAATGAATAGTCATAGTAGTACACCTTTCATAACTACTAAGGGGTTATATTCGCTGGGGTTGCTTTTAAAAAATACTACAGATTAGAAGGATTATATAACAAGCAATTATTCCTGTTCTAGAGGCTCAAAAGTCCAAGACAGAGGTAAAGGTGCTGGCAGGTTTGGTACATGGAGAAAGCCTTTTTCCTGGTTTGCAAATAGCTGCCTTCTTGTTAGGTTGCTGACATGGAAGACAGAGAGGTTTTGACTCTTTATTTTATATGATCACTAATCCCACACTGGGGCCTCTACCCTATGGAGGCATCTAAATCTCAGTGCTTCCCAATGGTCCAACTCCAAATACCATCACATTTGGAATTACTGCTGCAGCATACAGATTTTGTGGGGACACAAACTGTTAGTCCAAAGCAAGAGAATGCATTATTTTAAGTCTTTGTCTAATGACCATGTGTTTTCATGGATCCTTTTTCATCACATACACAAAGTCCCATTTTCTACTAGCTAAAGGCTGGAATAAGTTACTAGAAAAATCTAGAAATGGTTTTCTTCTCCTCTCATTTCAAATTAGGCTTTCTCATCTTGTTTCAGAAAATCTTGTGTTGGGTGAAATACTTCAAGGATTATGGACAAATTGTTTCTCCAGAGACTTGGAAAAGTAAAACACTGCATTAAAATTTGCCATGTTTAAAGGCCATTATTGATATACTTGAGAGCTCTAATGTACATTTTAGGAAATAAAGAGACTTCTAGGAAACATACATGAACTGTAGGGAATAAAATTTCCATTTATGGAATAAAATTTCCATTTGTGAATAGAACTGACATGTGATGAAGTAATTGTGGTGGGTTTCCACTTACTCTCTTACCAATTCTGTCTTTTGTGTAATTACATATAAATATATTTAGGAACTTCCCTCTAAGGTTAGTTTGACCTTTATATATTCGTATTCACAATTAATAGAAGAAATTGATTACTTTAAATAGAAAAAATATTCTATTTAAATCTGAAAAATGTTTTCCATATTTCAAATATGCTATTGTGAGCATTTGTGGCTCACAAGGTATTGACATTGTATTTATTGACTTCATCAAGATTTTGAATAATGTAATTTTCTTATCATTTTAGCAGTACATTCTGATCACCCAATCTTAATTTATAAATAGAATCAGGCAAACGATATATACTATAATTAGCACATATTTTCACTGTTACGTCTTATTATAAGATTTTGCAAACATTTTTTTCTAACAAAAGGGGATTGATCAACCTAGTAATATTGTAAATACAATTTTACCATGTCCCAAATGCTTTAATTGAAAATGAAGAAATTATAAATAAGACTTTTGTACTAATGATGTGACAGAACTATCTAACTTTAAACCAGTTTTTTTCCCTAATATCTACAGAGCTCACAGCTATGAATTTTCTTGCTTGCTTGCTTCTCCTTTGTACCTTGTGAAATGGCCAGGTCTGAAAATGAAAAAAAAAAAAAAAAAGGGCCTTGGAAGTCACATGTCCATTAGAGTCTGACCAGAGCCGGTCAAAAGTGTACAGTGAGATGGGGAAGTCAACTTCTAAAAAGCACTATTCATAGAGAGAGGTGATTAGCCACAGATGATAGTGTTGGTAAACAACCCCAGAAAGATTGAGAAGAAACCAAGCTTCAGCTTCATGCTATAAGGAATAAGTATAGAATAAAATATCTAGAAGAAGACACTCTAGGTTTATTTAGAAATTCCTCAATTGTCATCTGTAGTATCTATCACAAGTTACAGAATGAAAATATACTGTTTTTCAATTGCTTAAAATCACTAGTCAGGAAAATTAGTCAGATAGTAATTTGGGTTTGGAGAAAATAAGATTTTTAACATGAATCTAACCAGCAAGCATTCTTGTCCACCTATTTAAAGCCAAGCGAATACAATTCTATGAATCATATATTATTGCCATACAATTAATGTACTCATTTACCTGAGAGGATATATATTAGAAAAAAAGTAGTTATTCATTGTATAGGTAATTTTAGGCTACTCTGTGTCACTCTGAGCCATGTTCACCTAACCTTTTCCGCTTTAATAACTAGGTTTTTGCTTTTAGATTCACTCATTAACTTTGGGTTCAGCTTCTGAAATATGAATATACTCTACGAAGATGGCAAAGTATGAATTGCCACATTAACCAGCCTGACATCACACCTCTTGAGACCAAGGTACCAGATGCAGCGTATCTGAATATATTCATTTGTGACCACATCTGGTTGCTGGGTAGTGAAGGAAGAGAAATGCCTAGGACTAAAACATGCAAAAGGTCATTAACTTGACGAAGCTGACATTAGCTGACAGTGGTCCTCAGCCTGGGATCACCTATTCATGGAGCAATGACAGGATCCCTTTGTGACCTAGGAGAAGTATGGCTGCAAATTTGCATACATCATGTATCAAAACACCTTCCCAGAGGAAGTTACCCTACTTATGAAACTCTTGGTTGTCTGTGTAATTGGTGCTGAGTCTTAGTAAAAATGAAAGTAGCAACATCTGGCAGAAGGAAAAAAATGGAATATCTAGTAACTTGTTTTTCAAAAAAGAATGTAATTAATAGTTGCGGTCATATTAAAAAAATATTAACTCATGGAATTTATTTCTCTTGTCAAAGCCAAACCTCAACAAAGAGTATTCTATCCATCCAGTTTTCAGTAATATTTGTGACTGAGTGTATTTTGCACTTGCTTCTTGAATGCAAACATTACAACTGCACTTATAATGCAAACAGGAATTCATGAAAGCAAGAAAATAGAAATTGAAACATTCACAGCAATTCGCTGTTGCTATTATTTGTTTAGATTCTTGATGGCTAAATGAAAACATATATAAAACTTGATGTTTTAAAGAATTTTTTTATGTTTAAACTTTTGAGAGAGAAAGAGAGAGAGAGAACGAGCATGAGTAGGAGGGGGGAGGGGGTCAGAGAGAGAAGGAGACACAGAATCTGAAGCAGACTCCAGACTCTGAGCTGTCAGCACAGAGCCTGATGTGGGGCTTCAACTCACATACTGTGACATCATGCCCTGAGCCGAAGTCAGATGCTTAACTGCCAGGAGCCACATCAGCCTCTCTGGATGGCAGTCACAGCAAGGAAACTGGTATCTCCTTCTGCTACTACTGGCTCATGTTGTAAATGAGGCTGCTGGTATTAACCAGGTCTCACAATATTCCAGATCAGACCTATATTCACCACACAGATTGATCATAAGGAAAGGCATGTCCTTGCCTTTCCAAAGATGATTGTCAAAAGGCTCTTCCTAAGGGTCTTGCAGATCCAAGACTTACATAATAAAGGGGGCTTGAGTCTGGCCCTGAGGCAAAGAGCCTAATTTAGAGTTAAGGGCAAATATCTACCCCCACCCATATGTTTCTGTCTAGAGCATTTTCTGGCCTTGTATATGCTGATTGCTCCCTGTGAAGGAACCTATTGAGGAACTTCTTCCTTTTGTGATTATGAGAGCAAAGGTATCTCCTGAAAGACCTGTTTTTGACCCCTGCTCACAGAGAAGTAACTTCACCCTCTTATACTAAAACCATTGTCTTGTATGCTAAAGATGCCTCCCTTCCCCATAAGATAAGCATCTAAATCCCCTACCTCAATCGCTATTGATAAAGGTTATGCAGGAGTCTTCTACAAATCTATGTTCTGGGAAATTCTTACATATCAAAGAAGTTTGTTGTCAGAAATCATTGTCTAAGGCAAATGCCACTTCTGTGCCATCTCCAAAACACTTAAAATAAAGTTGAGCCCCAGTCAGAGCAGAGATGCCTGCCTGGTGACCAGAAAGAATCTCCGGGGCTCTCTCACTGTCTCTTGCCGACACCGTCCATCCTTCAGAGACCCCTGAACCTGCCGGATCCGGTCTCCAGCACTTAACCAACTGGGCCACCCAGATGCCCCAAAACTTGATGTTATTTTTTTAATTATATGGATACTTTCTTTTACCTTTCATCAGCAGACATAACTGTCAGATGAAAATAAAGACAGACATAGTAATTATTATATGAAAGAACGGGGCAAGCCCTAAGAGATATTAATAAGATGAAGGAAATTGTCTCTGGTATGTTTTTCTTTTCTTTTTCTTTTTCTTTTTTTAAGTGTTCCTTCCTCTTTGTGTCTCTCATGATGCAATTTAGATTCATAGCTCCTTAGGAGTTCTACTTCAAGACTTTCCTTGAACCACACTTTCAGGATTAGTTTTATCTCTGTGTATTTGGCTTTTATGACTCCAAAATGAATTACCATAAAAGTACTAGGTTAAAACAGCAAGCATGTGCTACATTGCACTTTCCAGGTGTCAGGAGCTTGAGTACAAATTTGACTGGGACTTCTGCTCAGACTTTCACAGGCTGAACGCAAGGGGTCAGTAAGCTGCATTCTTATCTGGAACTTGAGGTCTTCCAGCCTCTTTCCCCTTCTCCGCAGAATTTAGTTTCTTGTGGTTGGTTTTTTTTTTAATGTTATTTAATTTTTTAAGTGTCTATTTGTTTATTTTGAGAGACAGAGAGAGAGCAAGCAGGGAAGGGCAGAGGGAGAGGGAGAGAGAGAATCCCCAGCAGGCTCCATGCTGCCAGTGCAGAGCCCCATGCAAGACTTGATCCCACAAACTGTCACACCTTGACCTGGGCTGATATCAAGAGTTGAACGTTTAACTGACTGAGCCACCCAGGCACCACCCTTTGTGGTCGTTGAACTAAAATTCCCACTTTCTTCTGGCAGGTGACTAGGCATCTTTCTCAAGAAACTCCTAAAGGCCAAAGCAGGTTAAAAAACCTGTGAATAGCTCTGGGAAAGAAACTTCTAGCCCCGTTTTTGGTTAAAACAAAAGAAAACAGCAGCAGCAACAAGACCAAACTGACTTCTATGATAAGAATAATTCAGAATTCCTGTTTGATGAATCTTTATCAGAAATAGCCACAACACCCATGCATAGTGAAATATAAAAAGGCTCTAATGCCATTCATAAGATAAGTGTGATGGGTATATATGTTTATATATTTAATTCTTTTTTTTGGAAACATTACTCAATATTATCAAATATATACAGGTAAAGGAACTAAGAAGACATTTTTCTAAGGAAGACATACAAGTGGCCGACACAAATATCAAAAGGTGCTCCACAGAACTAATCATCAGAAAAATACAAATCAAAACCAACAATGAGGGGAGCCTGGCTGGCTCAGACAGAAGAGCAGGCAACTCTTGATCTTGGGGTCATGAGTTTGAGCCCCACGTTAGGTGTAGAGGTTACTTAAAGAAAGAAACTTAAAAACAATAACAACAATGAGGTATCACTTCCCACCTAAGTGTAGCCTAAGTGTCTATGGATGACTTGAAAGGGTAAGATATTGTGCCACATTATTTAACAGACATGAGTGTGAGCATGCGCACACACGCACACACACAGAGGAAATCCTGCCATTAGCAAGAAATATCATGGATAAGGCTGAAGGACATTATGCTGACTGAAATCAGTTAGACACAGAAGGACAAACACTACTACACAATACCACTTGTACAATGATTTAAAATAGTCAAACTCAGGGAAGCAGACAGTGGAATGGTTTTGCCAGGGCTGTGGGGGAGGAGAAAACAGCAAGAGGAGGCAGCTAAGATGCTGCTTTCCTTTAGTCGATTGTTCTTTATTAGGTATTCTGACATTTACATTGGATTTTGTTTTATCTTATTTTTTTACAGTTTTTTAAAATAAGTTTTGAGGATGACTCTATATATGCATATATATACATATATAATATATATGTGTAACTATACTAAACTATATAAACTGTAAATATATATATATTATATATTTACATATTATATATTATATATTATATATATTATATATATTTTATATATATATATATAAAATCACTTTCTGAGGCTTTCACAGTCTCATATACTGAGACACATTCATATTCAACCTTGATTGTTTTTTCTTGTGATGTGTCTGGGAGTTTCTGGTAATGACAATACAACTTTTGCAAAGGGAATGAATGTATATTTTATGGATCAATCCACCAAAAGTCTTGTTAAGCATGATAACTGGCAGTTCCCAGCTATTTTACTTTTTGCCATGGTGAAGTTTTTTTCACCCTTTGAATAAGAGACAGCTATATTTTACTGTAATAGAAGTCAATCCCACTTTCAATTTATTTAATTATGAAATGATAATATATAACAATAATACTTAGGTTTCTGAGCATTGGCTATCACTGAGGTGCTAGGTTTTCCACGAGTTTTTTAATGTTCAGAACAATGTTGCTCATTTTTTTCATGATGTTGATGGAGAATTAAACTATCAGACACTAAATCCAAGAATGCATGTTGTTTTTATGATTGTATCTTTAAATCTATTTGGAAATTATGGCCTTTTTCCTTTTAATTCAGTTAGTATACCATGATGATTGACTATTTTAATTGAGGTAATGTTTACATGACCTAAGATTTACACAAAATAAAAGCTATTCGCAATTAAATGTCCAGATTTTTAAATTTTTTTAATATTTTATTTCTGAGAGAAAGAGACACACACACACACAACGTGAGCAGAGGAGGGTTAGAGAGAGAGAGAGACACAGAATCCAAAGCAGGCTCCAGGCTCTGAGCTAGAAGTCAGCACAGAACCCAAAACGGGGCTCAAACCCGCGAACCATGAGATCATGACCTGAGCCGAAGCCGGATGCTTAATCAACTGAGAAACCCAGGCGCCCCTTAAATGTACAGATTTTAATTGTGAGTTTAATGTGTTTTAACAATTATGTAAATCCAGGTGACCATTGTCCCTGTCAAAATATGAAGTTTTTTTTTTTTTAATGTTTTAATTATTTTTAGGAGAGAGAGAGACAGCGTGAGCAGGGGAGGGTCAGAGAGAGAGGGAGTCACAGACTGAAACAGGCTCCAGGCTCTGAACTGGCAGTCAGCACAGAGCCCTATGCGGGGCTCGAACCCACAAACCATGAGATCATGACCCAAGTGAAAGTCGGACACTTAACCGACTAAGCCACCCAGGCGCCCCAAAATATGAAGTATTTTTTTTATCACCTCAGATAATTCATGGATGTTTCTCTCTAGCCAAATCCCTTTAACCATTTTTTGTGGTGGATATTTGAATTGTCTCCAGTTTGAGCCTATTATAAATAAAGCTGGTATAAATGTTTTCATGTAAGTCTTTGTGTGGACATGTTTTAGCTTGGATAAATATCTAAAATTGTAATTGCTAGATGATATACTATGTTTAACTTTATAAGGAATCTCATATCCTCTTCTCAAATTGTTATATCATTTAACACACCTGCCAGAAGTATGTTATTTTAGGCATTCTGTACCATCACTGACGTTTGGGATGTTCATTGGTGATAGTCAATGGTAATGAATATAATTCTAGGCCATTATTGAATCTTCAGCTGTGAACATTTTTTTGAAGACATTTGCTTGTTTTCCTTTTTTAAAATATTTATTTATTTATTTATTTTGAGAGAGAGAGAGCAGGGGAGGGGCAATGAGAGAAGGAGAGAGAGAATCCCAAACTGGCTCTGTGATATCAGTGCAGAGCCTGATGTGAGGTTCAGTCCCATGAGCCATGAAATCATGACCTGAGCTGAAATCAAGAGTCAGATGCTAAACAGACTGAGTCCCTCAGGCGCCCCCATTTGTTTGTTTTTCTTAATCTAGATTTTTTGAAAACTTACTGCTGATTTTTAAGAAATCTTTATATATTCTAAATACAACTTGTTTGTCATTTGTTTGCATTGAGTATTTTCTCCAAATACACAATTTGGGTTTTCATTTTCTTTTTTTCCCCTCAATTTTTATTGAAGTATAATAATCAAATACAATTGTGATATATTTAAAATGTAAATTTTTATGATTTGATATATGTATACATTGAGAATGGATTCTTACCATCAAGTTCATTAGCACATCCATCATATCATACAGTTAACTTTCTCTTATTTGGTGAAAAGAGTTAAGATCTGCTTTCTTAACAAATTTCAATTACATAATACAGTATTATCATTCTCTTAATGATGACTTTTGAAGTCAAAGCTTCTAATTTAGATGAAGTCTGAATGGATCAATTTTGTTTTTAATGATTAGTATTTCATCCAGTCTGGGGCATTGTTAACTAATTTAAAGGCATAAACACTTCTGGGGTATTTTTTCCCCATATAACTATCATAATTTTAGCCCTAATGGTTAAGTTTTTGATCCATCTTCATTCAACTTTAGCAAATGGTATAACATGGAGTAAAAGCTTATCTTTTGTTGTTATTCCATGTATATCCAGATGTTCTCCTGTAAATTGTTAATAAGCTTTGCTCTCCTTATTGGTTTCTTAGTCAAAAAGCAATCAGTCATCAAAAACAAAAACAAAAATAAAACACACACAAAAAGATCAATTATATTGTATGTTATCGTAGAATAAAAGAGTCAAGTAAATAAATGAATGCAAATATAATCAGATAAGGATCATAAATTGTTTTTACTAGTATATTAACAACTGTAATATTATTGTGGAACCTGTAAACTTGAGATGCTCCTTAATATTAAAATGTTTATTGTTGGCGGTAGTGTTACTTCATAAAATATGTGTGATATTTTCCATCTTAAACTATGAATAACATAATGGTCTTCTTTTAAATTCTAAAACCTCTAATAATTCCCCCTTGATTATTGCCTAAAAACCACATATGGAGAATATAATTCTTATAAATTCTTATCAACATATACAGGTAGAATAAAATTAAGAAATGGTACCCATATTGAGATCTCAAGTTGAAAAAAATACTTCTAGAAAGTTACAGATAATTGAAAAGTAGGTAACACAGAAATAGCAATAAAAAATAATAAAGTATATTTTTCTCCAATTCAGCTAGAGAGCTGTGTTTCAGTTTTCTTCTCTTTTTTTCATAATAAACCCCAAACCCATGCATATGGTGTGTTGGTGTAACACCCTCAGAATTGTGTAACATTTGGAAAATTTTGTTCATACTTAAGAAAGACCGTCAAATATTTTGCACGTAGGATTTGGCCTGGTGCCATTTAAGAAAAACTTAAAAAACTTTTAATTGCCGCATTTAAATTTCGGATGCCACATTAACATCAATGTAATGGGAAGTAGGCCTGATGACCCTCTTATCTAAGCAAGGATATGAGATTTATCCAGGGGATGTGACAGATCAGTGGTTAGTAAACGTTCTACCAGCTAGGATATTTTAGCGCATGACACTGTATTGTCTGACTAATTATGGGATAGCTTAAAGTAGAGGTTTGTGCTGATAATCAGGAACCAGAGTCAGTGGAAAGCTAATTGTAGGGTCAGAATTGAACATTTGGAGGTGGTAGCTGTGTCCTGATTTATTAACTCAGACAAGACCATGGTAAGAAAGGATCAATCACGCTATTTAGCAGATAAATTACATCCTTGATTTTGCAAAGGGAAGAAAGAAGAAGTCTTTGTGTGTGTTATAAACAAACTTATCCTTTATTTTGAATCCCAAATGGAGTAGTTACTTCAATTTTGTATTTTAAAGAAACAAAAGATATAGTGCAGCACAAAAGACCAATATTCGTTTCAAAAATGAACATATTGAGTGATCAAAAAAGTTGTAAACCTTAATGAAAAAGTGGTACCATTTTTTAATGTTTATTTCTGAGAGACAGAGAGAGAGAGAGCACAAGTGGGGAAGGGGCAGAGAGATAGAGAGACAGAGGATCTGAAATAGGCTCACGCTGCCAATAAAGAGCCCAATGTGGGGCTCAAATCCACATACCACAAGATCACGATCTGAGGCCAGGTCAGACACTTAACTGAGCACCCAGGTGTCCCAAGAATATGCTAATTTTATTCAAACCAGATTGGAAAATATTTCTCAAATATATTATTAACCTAGCACATCCAAGTGGTGTTGCAATGCTTGGTTCATAGATGGGAAGACACTTCCATATTACCATGTATAAGAAGTATTTAAGTGCCCTATGCTTTTTGAATGATATTATTTACAAGATTAACCAAAAGTGTAGCATAGCCCAGAGACAGTTTATTATCAACTGTAATTACAACACCCAAATTGAGATCTTTAATGTCATAAGTGCGGGAACAGAGAAAACAAGTCCAAATTGACTGCACTTCCAAACTTTATCTAGAAACAGAGAACTAAGAACGTTTTCAATGAAAAATAAAAAGAGCACAGGAAAATGGGTTCCCAAGCAGTAAGAATGGTGAGATTTTTTTCAAATATTTCTTTTCAAATGTCACAAAGCATCATTATTAGACTAATTCTACATTGCTTTAGAGGATGTAGTAAGTAGGACTAGAAAAAAAATTATATAGATAAAGGTCAGAACCCTCTCCCATGCATTTTTTAATCAATCTAATATTAAGAGACTATACTCCTGTGGATAGTAATGAGAACCCTCACCGAAAATCACCACTAGATTTTATATAAACACTGTTACCGCATACTGAGATCAGTATCAAATACTGGACATGATATTAATTACGCCTGGCGGGTTTCCCATTCTACCGGAATGAAGATGAGTTTGAGTCCCCGGATCTCTGAAGCCAACACAGGGACTGAATTTGGAGGGAAGCTGGCCGGACTTCGGAATCCCCTACCCACTCAGACTTTATTTCTGTCTTCTTCAGTTTCTGCCAACTGCTTTTGATTTTATACGTTAGATTGCACATTCGTCTTTCACTGTAATTAGATCTACAACTAAAAATTGTACTTAAAACTGAACAACGAGCCAACTCCTATAACATTGCTCTAGTCAGGATGTGTACCATGTTATTATTGCGGCCAAGATCATAAACACTGTCGGTTCGCACAAGAGGAATAGAAAAAAGCCACAGCTAATTGGCTCACAGAATTGTCATGTGTATATAGAGAGTGAGTCATGAGACAGAAGAATACTGAGGGACTAGGCTTTTTCAGACAAATCTTTTCCATATGAACCACAATGATTGCCTTCAAATTATCCCACACTTTTCCAAGGCATACTATAGCCCCGAACCAGACCATCTTGGAAACTTGATTTCCAAGTCTGCAAATAGCAGGTAGAAATTTCAGTTGGCAAATAGGTGCATACTTAGTTCTAGATTGACATACTAAGTCCAAGTTACTTAGCTTTATGTTTGTCCTTTAAATATTTTTTTAATTTTAATTGACACCCAATGTTATATTAGTTTCAGTGTACAACATAGTGACTTGACAAGTTTATACATTATGCTATGCTTACCCACAAGGGTAGCTATCTTCTGTCCATATACAGCCCTGTTACGATATTATTGTCCTTTACTTTAAAAATCTGTGCAAAAATTTTTACCAATTTTCAGGCAGTTTTTAATACGTAAACTTGGAAGCTTCTGTGAAATGTGTAAGAAATGTCCGATCACTTCTTATGCTTAGAATTACCTGAAAATCTGGAACTATGTTATCATATTCAACAGGGCCAATGATGAGTTAGTAAACAATAAAAATTCTGATTAGAACAATTTTCCAAAATATTCTTTATTCTAAATTTATTGGCAATCGTTATGATCTACTGCATTGGGGAAGAAACTATGTCATCTCAAAATTCATATATTGAAGCCCTAACCCCCAAAGTGACTATATTAGGAGGTAGGACCTTTTCAGAGGTAAGTTAGTTAAAGGAGGTCGTACAAAAGGGGCCCTACTCCAATAGGACTGACATCCTTATAAGAAGAAAAGGAGGAGACACCAAAGATATGCTTCTACAGAGGAAAGGCCATGCAGGAACATAACAAGAAAGCAGCAGTCTACAAGCCAAGGAGAGAGGTCTCAGGAGAAATCAAGTCAGCAACACATTGATCTTAGACATCCAAACTCCAGAACTATGAGAAAATAATTTTTTTTGAGCCATCTAGTCTGTGAGGTTTTGTTGTGGCAGCCCTAGCAAACTAATGTAATTCCATAAACAAGATAACTGCTTGTTCAGACGGGCAAACTTGCCTGTTTGAAATACTCCTGCTGGCTGGAGAGACTTCAGAAAATGGACAGGGCACAGGAATGGATCCTAGACTCCATTTTTAGTAATGAGTGTTGAGAACTTGATTCTACAGCATGTGCATTGGATTTGCTATAAGTCAAGAACATACGGAATAGGTTTAAAACATTGAGCTCTCTTGTCTGGTTCAGTAGCTGACGTTATAAACTTGTGAATATTAATTCTTTGGACCATGTCGATTCATAGTTGACTCTGATAACACTTAGCTTACTTTAATTTTAAAAAAATGTTTTAAGTTTATTTATTACTTTTGAGATAGAAGAGAGTGAAAGAGAGAGAGAGAGAGCACAAGTGGGGCAGGGTCAGAGAGAAGGAGAGACAGAATCCCAAACAGGCTCTGCAATATCAGTGCAGAGTCTGATGTGGGGCTTCAACTCACTGTGAGATCACAACTTGAGCCGAGATCAAGAGTTGGACGCTTAACTGACTGTGCCACCCAGATGCCCCTTAGCTTACTATAATTAACTCAGAAGCTGCTGACAGAAATATGACCATACATGTTAAGAAATTATCTATGTTTTCTTAAGCACAAAGAGCAATTAAAACACATATATAGGAAATCTGATTAAATGAGGCACATATGTACACTATATTGGACTATTATCTATTACAAACTAACTTTATCTTATCATTGATGTATCATCAACAATATTTACTAAATAAAGTATAAAATCCAGTGCCTACTAAACATTTTAATAATTTTTCAGTAATGATCTATTTAAAGAAAAGAAAGCCTATTAGCTAAGTTAATAATATCCTATTTTCCTTTCTACTTATAACCTCCTTATTGATTGTACCTGAAATATAATTCAGCTTATTTTTGCATAGTTTTAGTATATGTATGTTTATAAATATATACTCAATCAATACCTTATATAAACTTGTGTGAATATAAATGCATCAGTAGGTCATAAACCGATACTAAAATAATGAATGAGAGGATGTGCTTTTTGTTACTAGCTGAGTGGCTTATCACCAAAAATATATTTCATAGGGGTGCCTGGATGGCTCAGTCAGCTAAGCATCTCATTCTTAATCTCAGCTCAGGTCTTGATCTCAGGGTGGTAAGTTCAAGCCCCTCATTGAACTCCACACTGGGCATGAAGCCTACTTAAAAAAATACACATATAAGGGCATTTGGGTGGCTCAGTTGGTTAAGTGTCCAACTCTTGATCTAGGCTCAGATCATGGTCTCACAGTTTATGAGTTCGAGGCCAACATCAAGTACACAGTAACGGTGCAGAGCCTACTTGGGATCCTTTCTCTCCCTCTCTCACTGCCCCTCCCCTGCTTGTGCTCTCACTCCCTCTCCCTTTCTCTCTCTCTCAAAATAAATACACTTTAAAAATTATATAGATGTATGTATGCATATATAATTAAACATATTCCAAATATTTGTTACCATTGTTAATAATAATGAAGAATTTGTAATAAAGTCTCAATCTTGTAATTCAATAAATATCCATCACAAGATATTACGTATCACAGTAAGGAGTTTACTTCTCCAGAGATGGAAGAACATCACCGGCGTGAGGGTCCCAACCACCCTCACCTCATCCTGCTTTTCTCAGCACCCGGGTCTCTCATAGATAAAGCCACTGCTGGAGATTCAAAGCTGCAGGCAGAGAACAATCATGATCCCCCGGTATTCCATCACCACCACCAATCTCCAGGTATCCACACATCTCGAGAGCAATGGCGACCCTTGTACCCTGTCTGGAGGGGGATTTAGTCTGATATTCAGGTAAATCCTGGCAGATGGCAGAACGCATTGTAGACATTTTGCCAAATACATTCCTAGCCAACGGCACCCAAGGGCCTCTCTGGTGTCTTTGTGGGAGAGAGGAAAATCCTCTAGAGTCCCTAAAACACATTTTGATGAGAGAACAGAAGCCATAGAGCATGTGAGTTGTCCTGATCGCATATTTTATACCATATGAAACTTGTGGTTGTATATTTCTGGGGAATTCAGAGGTCCTAGACTCCAAAAGTCCTTGGAGAAGCTCTCACTGAATTATGCTTTTACAACCAGATGCGACAAAACACTAAATCCCTCCCTGGAACTCACTGTACTATGTAACTTTGTTTGAATTAACTATTGAATTCAATGTCTGTCTGAAGCAGCTCTTCCCCATATACACTGCACTGACTCTTCCAAAAATCTCACCTTCAATCCACAATTAGGGACTTCCTGAGATCCTGTTCTTATCTGAAAAACAGAAACAAACAAGAACATGAAAATTAAAGATGTCTTTTGGAATATATACTTGGCAGTAATTCAGGATTCAATAACAGAACATGCAAATTAATACAAATATCTTAATCATTTGACAAACTTAGTTCTAGTTTTCCTAGATAAAATGAAAAACTCTTTTATTTTAAAAGTGTAAATTTACTGAGTAGTATACACATAATTGAATTTACAGTGAAAAAAATAGGAGAGGAGAAAAAAGCTAAACTTTAAGAGATTAAGGAAAACTGCATTTAAATTGATGGTAAGGGGAGAAAAGGGATTTCTGAAATATTTTTTTAAGATAGCATTGAATATACTTAAGGGGTGCCTGGGTGGATCAGTTGGTTAAGTCAGCTGACTTCAGCTTAGGTCATGATCTCATGGTTCGTGGGTTTGAGCCCCCATTCTGGCTCTGTGCAGACAGCTCAGAGTCTACAGCCTCCTTCAGATTCTGTGTGTGTGTGTCTCTTTCTGCCCCTCCCTCACTCACACTCTGTCTCTCTATCAAAAAGAAACATTAAAAAATGAATATGTTTTTTAGAAAAAGTATTTTTAAGAAAAACCTGACCATGTAGCACCAGAGATAAATATACCACTCAGCCACAAACCACAATCTAGCAGGAAAGTTAATGTGAGCCTACACTGACATATCAATGCAAAATGTATCAATGAAAAGAAACCAGAAGATATTTATACCTTTTTAAGTAAAAATCGATACTAACCTTAAGAAACACATTTAATCAGGGCACCTGGATGGCTCAGTAGTCTGAGCGTCCGACTTCGGCTCAGGACATGATCTCATGGTTCACAAGTTCAAGCCCTGTGTTGGGCTCTGTGCTGACAACTCAGAGCTGGAGTCAGCTTCGGATTCTGTGTCTCTCTCTCTGTCCTTCCCTCACCTGTGCTCTACCTCTCTCTGTCTGCTAATAAATGAATAAATATTTAAAAAATTTTCTCTTCTTTAATTGATGTCTTCTTTATAAGTATAAATTACTAGTCAATGATTATGTTGAAAATATAGGATATCACACAGTATCAAATTGGCCAATATGCGTTCTAAGAAGGAATTTTATATCAGCTAGCAAGATGAAACATAACAGAAATATATTTAAAAAATTTTTTACATTTATTTGTTTTTGAGACACAGAGAGAGACAGAACACAAATGAGACAGGCAGAGAAAAAATGAGACACAGAATCCAAAGCAGGCTCCAGGCTCTGAGCTGTCAGCACAGAGCCTGATGCGGGGCTTGAACTCAAGTCAAGACTTGAGCTGAAGTCAGACACTTAACCAAGTGAGCCTCCCAGGTGCCCTGAGTCAGAAATATATTTTAAAAGAGGGGGTTAGTTATGCTGGGGTTCTGGGGTTTTTAACCTTTTTTGGTATGTATTTTCTCCTTTTCTTTGACATATCTTTCAAATGTAACAACGGTCAGGACTGTAGCTATTTTTTATGAGTCCCAAATGGAGAGAGGAGAAGACCAAGAGGAAGACTGTAGAAGAGTGTGGCTAAAAGCCAAGGAACAGTAGGGCTGCAGACAAAGTCCTGAATCTAGGAAAGGGTCATGGAACAGTTTCTCCCTCACAGTCACCAGAAGGAACCAACCCTACCCACGCCTTGAGGTCAGTCTTCTGGGAGAAATTATTTCTGCTGGTATAAGCCTCCCAGTTTTTAGTGCTTTGTTATGTCAGTGCTTAAAGACCACTATAGACCTAGATGCAGGTTTCTTTTTTTTTGGGGGGGGGGGAATGTGTATGTATGTTTTTGCTGTTGCTGTTGTTGTAGTTAGTTTGTTTTTAAGATCTAATGGAAGGGGGTGAGTATTTAGGAATATATGAGTTTATATAACATTGCACCTAAACTGAGGCTAATAGTCTAGCTGGGAACCAAATTCTAAAACAATTCTTTTTTCTTAAGTTTATTTATTTTGAGAATGAAAGAGAACAAGAGAGTGAGAGCAGGGGAGGGGCAGAGGGAGAGGGAGAGTGAGAATTATAAGTGGCTCTACACTGTCAGTGTAGGGCTGACAATGCAGGGCTCGAACTCACAGACCATGTGATCATGACCTGAGCTGAAATCAAGAGTCGGTCGCTTAACTGACTGAGCCACCCAGGCATCCCTAAAAACAATTCTACTTTCCTCCGTTCAGATAAAAAAAATTAATAGCAAGAGATCACACAAATAATATTGAAACTGTCAAGAATTGTTAAGAAGAATCCATCACCCCCTTATTAAACACAAACGGTTTATATTTGCAACAACGTGGGGTTATATCTCTTATGCAGAATCCTAGTTTCTATGTTATGTCACTGAACTGAACTAGTATGAGGAGGCCACTGATAAATTCAAGGAGTATGAAATTTCAGGTGATAGGGTCAGGTAAGGGACAGAGAAATACAAAGAAACGTTGAAAACATGGTTTGATAGGAGAGAAGGGTGAGACAGGTCCTCTGGAGTCCAGTTAGTCAGTTCAGGAAAGAAAGACTTGGTACAGAGGAGGCTTTCACTCCATCTCTCTATGTTACTGTCTTACTACCTTTCAATGTCACCAGGGTTTTCTACATGCTTAATGTTTAGCAGAGGTTAAATAAATAAATAACGAAATTAGGTGCCATTTTTGTTACTTCCACGTTTGTTAGGTTAAGCTGAATGACACTTTGATTTTTTGAGAGAAATAAAGAAAGGAAAAGAATCAGCCATGGAACATGGAGCAGATCCATTGCTTTCTTCTCGTTCCTATCAACTGCCCATCCAAGATATGACTTTTTAAGGTTTATTTATTTATTTTGAGAGGGAGAGCACAAGCCAAGGAAGGGCAGAGATAGAGGGAGAGAGAGAATCCCAAGCAGGCTCTGTGCTCTGTGCTGAGCCCGGCACGGGCTCGATCCCACAGCTCGGTCCCACAACTGTGAGATCCTAACCTGGGCCAAAATCAAGAATCAGTCACTCAACCAAGCCACCCAGGCATCCCAACCAGATGCTATTTGTAAAATGAGTGAATAGCTTGCCTGTTCATTTATCTTTTAGACAAAAAAGAAAGCACACACACTTGAGATTAGGGACAAGATTTGTGTGAGCTGGGGAAAAGGTCCCAAATCTAGCTGCATATTTGATTACTACCTTAGTACTATTTTCTTTGTGAACAGGAATGCTTTGGGTGGTCATATGAGGGATTGTTCTCAGAAACTCTCCCTGAAATCGACAATAGCAGCACACTTAGACAACCACAGATTCAGTGATCTCTAGCGTCCCCTGTTCCCATTCGATTTTCTGATACAACAGCCATTCAGGCAAATTTATAATCATATTATTGAATGTTGGATAAATACATTTTCAAAAGAATAAGTGCCTATAAATAACTGTTGGATTAACTAAAAACTTAATGCATGGATATACCACTTAATTTTGAACAATATCATAATTTATTAAAACTTAACATAGTATCCTATACAGGGCCCCACACATTGTTCTATATGTATTTACTATTTAGAACCATGCTGATAGGTATTACCATGTTAGTTTAATTTGTTATGATGCTATGTAGTTTATATGTAGAAGCACTTGGATTAAGCTCCACACAAAGATTTTATTTTTCCTATTTGTTATGATGGTTCATTAAGCGTCATTCAACTATCAATCAGGAAAACTGGAATTAGAGATTAGTTTCTTTCACTTAAAATTTAGTATCATGCTAAAGCTGTCTCTGCATGTGACTGATTCACCTGTACTATGTATTGACTGCAAAAAACAAAAAAGATTTTTTAAAAAGTCCTCCCAATAGAAAACAAAAATGAATCTCACCTCTGAACAAAACAGAACATCTCATTTGCATAGATATTTATGTAATAATGACATAGCCTCTGTTCCAGGACTTGCCTTGTTAATGATACAGTGTGTCAATATGAATTCCTTTTCAAACTCATAGTTACATGCAGCTAGTTTAATGACAGACATCCGTCTGGAACGTCATGAAAGCTGTAATTGTACTCCAACTTTCTGCTTCATAACTGAAAGGGAGTGTACTCTTTCTAAAAATATGCCTAATATGAGATATGGCCTCTACCAAACTTCACGAAGGACCTAAGACCTCAGTAAGAATTATTCTGACCTCACCGTAAAATGTAAAAGATAGGATCTTCAATAAATATACATTAATGAATATAATAAAAATTTCTGTAAATTTCCCCATGGTATTATCTGATTTACCTCATTATACATGTAATGTTATAAGAGGAAATCAAAGGACAGGTAAATAAGTTATTGTCACAGAATTACAAGGAAGAAGCGCTCTGATGTAAGAACCCCAACCAAGACCAATTTTGTATACTTTCAGCTATCTACTGTCTTGCACAGTGTGAAATTTCAGATTAATAGTCTGGAAGCACTTCAAGACCTCCAATATCATTTGACTTTAAAGATTAATAATATCTGAATAATACATAAAAGTATTCTCTGCTAACATATTGACATGTTAGTGATATTTTTACTGTAAATTCAGGAAGTACTGTGTTAATTAACAGTATATTAATTGTTAATTATATTAATAATCATACATATTATTGTCAGCCATACATCTCCTTGACCCCAACCAGATTAACAAATAGAAATTTATATATTGAAATGTAAATTCCACAAAAAACAAAGGAAGACATTCTTTGCCGGGAGAGACCCTTCATGACCAGAATATTTGACTGCAAAAATTAATTCGAAAAGAATCATTAAATAATGCAAACCTAGAACTAAGTGTCACCTGAAATCTAGCCAAAATACATTTGCTTCCACAATACTAGCTTTCTGTGTGCTCCTATGATCTTGACCTTGGCATGCAATTATGCCATGATCCAAGGTTTCGTGAAGGGTACAACAAATCAAAAGTCGTGAATGGGAGGGAAGAGAAAAATAGTACAAAAAAATACCCATAGACCACATAAATTGGGGCAAAGAAAATAAGTGGTTCAACATAATAATAACAATGAAATCTTACCAGCACAGTAGTCACTTTGCTTCTCTCTCTCTCTCTCTCTCTCTCTTTTTTTTTTTACATCGATCGTGACAGGTGTCTTTATTCCTAAAAGAGTTTATTACCTTTATAATGTAATGCTTTCTGCTAGGAAGAAAAAAAAAAAGAATCCATGCCTCATTACTTTCAATTTCATTTGTTTCCCCACCTTACATTTAAGAAAATGAAAACACATTAAAAGGCTCACATATCAATTTCACCAGTTAGGGAATTTCTAGCTGGATTATGCCTAAGGTAGTGCAATCTATTAAATCAATTGGGACAAGGAAGTTTCTCCTACAAATGCAATGAAAAATATTCAGCATACCTTCTTAATTTATTTCTTATGTTACTCTATAATGAATACAGATGCTTCTTGGAATCATTGTTAAAGAACAATGTATGTAATGCAACGGAGTAATCATATGGTTTTGCGATGTTTCCAGTTTCCAGAACGCCAAATTTGCTTTGTAAACTAATCATGGTGGGTCTTTTTCTTTTCTTTCCTATTCCTGTTTGAACTACATCAAGACATTGTTTTTGGACAATAAATTTTAGAGTTCACGAAAGCTAATAAATTACCTGCTTTCCTTCACCCAAGTTCAGAACCTCTTATAATATATAAATGATGAATGAAGCAGATAGATGTGAAATAATCAGTTTTTAGTATATGTAAAGTTAATTTGGAGAATATAGTGTCATCTTTGTCTATTTTAGGGTCCCCAGGATATCTTTTCAGATTCAAACTTGCCCTAAAATCTGGCATTTCTTTTATCAGGAAAATAACCTGTACCTGTGAGCATTATTTGCAAAGAGACTGATTCCAACGAGAACATAGAGGTGAGGTAGGGTGAGGAATGTTCAGCCCATCCCTAGAGAAGCAACTACATGAGAATAAAACTTCCACCATAAACCTTTCCTGCCTTTCTCTCATAAACTCCAAGCTTCACAAATAAACTTATGATCAACCAGTTGTGGCTGACCTAAGGGTAGGAGATCTAAAATTTGTCATAATTTGTCAGAATGTATGGATTGATTTTTCAGTAGCAAGAGCCAGTATCATCTATTTTGTGCATCACAGTTACATTGTTCATTCTCTGTGCACATCTAATGAATTGATTAAAGAGGACACAATGGATAGTTGTTTGTTTCTTTTTTCTTCTTTTTTTTCTTTTTCTTTTCTTTTTTTTTTCTTTTTTCTTTCTTTTTTTTTTTTTTTTTGTTACTCTGCATTGGCTTCTAACCTTGTCTAAGACAAGAGTTATTATTTCAGGGACTCGAGAACAAAATAAAACAGAAAACTGAAAAGTCACTTTCTTGGATGAAATCTTTGAGACACACCGTGCTATAAGCAACCCTGACACGAAAGCCACATAATGCAGTAAGAAAGGCAATGCTGTCCGTATTTGTGGCTAGAACATGGAGTAAGTTAACACACAAAGGATTCCAAGAACAGCTCTGCATTGACACTTGGAGAATTCAAGCCAAATGGGCATCAGGGTATCTTAACTTCCACTGGGACATTTATGTTCTCACCTATGGACTGTAGTCACTGCAGAAGTGATGTGGCTGTAGACATAAAGTAGCCATCAGAAATCAAGTGCAAACACAAGAGCTTTGAGGAAACCTATGAAACAGAAATATATGAGCTCATTTATTACATCCACAGGATGCAATATCTTTTTCATATGAGAAAAACTACTACAGGGGTAAATCGGAATAATATAAAAAATATACTTATTGTAACTTTTAATTTGCGTTGTTAATTTTAGCCATTCTGACAGGTATGAGGTCATATTCCATTGTAGTTTTGATTTGTAGTTCCCTGATGATGAGTGATATTGAGTATCTTTTCACATGTCTGTTGCCTAAATGGATGCCTTCTGTGGAAAGATGCTTACTTTTTATTGGATTTTTTAGGGGTGTTGAGTTTTTTAAATCCTTTATATGTTTTATAATAACCTTTTATTTGATCTTTCATTTGCAAATATCTTCTCCCATTCCATAGGTTGTCTTTTTAGTTTTGCTGATTGTTTCCTTTGCTGTCCAAAAGCTTTGTATTTTGATGAAGTCCCAATAGTATCTTTTTGCTTTTATTTCCCTTGCCTCAGGAGACATATCTAGTCAATCATGGGGTGGGGGGAGGGGGAGTGAGAGGCAAACCAAGAAACAGACTCTTAATTACAGAGAACAAACTAATGGTTACCAGAGGGAAGTGGGGTGAGGGATGGATGGGTTAAGTAGGTGATAAAGATTATGGAGTGTAACTTGCTATGAGGAGAACCAGGTATTATACCCCTGAAAATATCCTGTCTGTTAAAGAATTGGATTTTATATTAAAACTAAGAAAAATTAGTAATATGTGTGTCTCCTAGAATAAGGTCAGCAAACTCTGACCAGGAGATTAAATCTGGCCTTCTACATGTTTTTGTAAATAAAATTTCAATGGAACACAGCCACACCCATTCATTTATGTATCCTCCAGGATAGTTTTCATATGACAACAGCAGAGATGCTTAGCTGTGACAGCAAAAAATAAAATATTTACTGTCTGGCATCTTACAAGAAATGTTTGCCAATCCCTGGTCTAGAAGATGAAACTTTCAAGGAGCTAAGTGACGCTACGTATTGACTTAATTCTGTGTGGGCTACAGGGTTACACAACACAAGCACAAGAAAGGTGTTTATTTTCAATAAGTTTATAAGCAAATTTGAAGAGGCAATTATAGACGAAGATATCAGAGTCATCTATACACCCAATAATGGCTTTAATTCAAAAATCTCTCCAGTCTGCAAATATGGTACTAAGGATCTCCTTAGTTCCACACACTGCCTTACCCACAAGTGCTACAGTAGTGAAAAAGTCAGGTACTATCAGTGTTTCAATATAGCTTTCATCCAGGGGAAAAGAGGAAAACAAACACAAATAGTTTACTTTTACATAGAGGTAGGTCCAGAGTAGGAAATACAAATAGAATAATCTGGGGTCCCTGGGTGACTCGGTTAAGCACCCAACTCTTGATTTCAGCTCAGGTCATGATTTCATATTCATGAGATGGAGCCCTGAGTCAGACTCTGCTGACAGCATGGAGCCTGCTTGGGATTCAGTCTCACTCTCTCTCTGCCCCTCCCCACTTGTGCTTTCTCTCTCTCTCTCTCTCTCTCTAAGTAAATATATGAATAAACGTTTCAAAAATAAATGTAATAATCTGAGGAGGGCTTTACATTGGATATACTGAACCCAACCCACCATTTGGAATAATGCCCATGAGCCCAGGAGAACCCTAGCCAATCTTCAGATGTAGAAGTGAAACCTACATACTAAGTTTTTCACAGCACTGGTTTCATGGTGGTTTGTTACCCACAATCATTGTGGTAATACCTGACCAATACACATCACATTTTTGCATGCCCTACAAAGCCTTATCTTATCTATTGTTAGTTATCTTTCCACCACCATCAAATATGACTCCATTTTTTGTTCACCATGGCTCCAGTCACAATGGTACATTTGCTGCCCCTTCCACATGTGCCTCTGGTACGTTTCTAACACAAAGCCCTAATGAAGTCTGTGTGGGATAATTTTTCTCCATGGAGATTTCTGGCTCTTCTTCATTTCATTCATATACAGGAATACATCTCACTGCATCAGAGGAAAGTGTCCTTACCAAATCATCTAAAATGGGATATTACTTACACTCTAGGTTTATTTTTAAATGTTAATGTTCATAGTGTTTTTCAAAAGCTACCTTTTATTATATTACACATTTTAGCAAGTGTTTATTCTTTGTCTCTTCCACCAAAATTTTAACACCTTTAGGGCAAGGGTTTTATTTGTTTTATTTTTTTTCTCTACCTGTGGGCCATAGAATTGCCTAGAAATACCATGGTGGTTTCATAGCATTTGTTGAATGAATAAATAAAGAAATAAATTGTATTCAGTAGAATCACTGGTATACTTTGGGTACTGTCACTGCTGTGATTCTATGTGTGTCTGTGTGTGTATAGATAGATAGATAAATAGATTAGATAGATAGAGATAGATCACCTATAAATATATCTCCTGTACACATAAATATATACATGCATACATACATATAAATTCTATATAAATCCATTCATTCTTTTCATAACTTGTAAAATGTGATATATGATGAATTTATTTTCACTGTCTTGGATTTATAGGCAACAATTTATGACTATGCTCGAGATTGAAGGAAAGCAAAAAAAAAACATGTAAATTATATTTAGAAAAGTTTGGGGGAGGGGTGAGACCTTGAGTCTCTGTAATTTTGCAAGGTAAGTTTGTTTGTTATTAAAGAATGACCTTGAAGCACTAGTAACCACAAATATATGTGTACATATAAAAGTCACCTGCTGTGAAAAATGTAAGAAATAATTTTGTTAGGAAACAATAGCATACAGTCTGAAAGAAGTGGTCTTGTCAAACTATTCCAGTGTCCATTCTGATATGCCATGGTTTGTGGCTCTGATAGAGTTTTTAAGAGAGATACAGCAGAACACCTAAAGAAGCAATGGACAAAAATTATTTTCAACGAAATATAGAGATTTTGGAAATAGTCTGGGAAAGGAGTAGTAGTTATATTTTTAAAACCCCTAAGTGTCGTAGGAGAAGATTTTTTAAAGTAAATAATAGAATTAAATTAAATGTGTGATTTTTGCAGATCTTCAAACATGCTGTATTTATCAAGGAAATATATCACAGCATTTTAGGGGACTAAATTAGATACAACAGTGTTTCCAATATTGGACCTGCTGGCTATGTTTAGGCAGTACAGTGTTTCACTCATATATCATTTAGTGTATAGAAGGTTTTAAGACAAATATGGCAAGTTTGGGAAGAAAAGGTATAGATAGTAGAAAATGATGTTTAATAAGTCATTGACACAAAAATAAGTAAGTAAATAAGTAACCAAGTAAATTATAAATACATATATACATACATACATACATGCATGCATAAATACATAAATAAATAAAAGGTCTTTCAATATCTACTCAACTTTATACACTCATATGTGTTCCAGCACTATGGCTTAATTCCTAGAGCAGCTCGTGATTGGCTGCCTCAATGACTGATCCACAGTACATCGGCTTGGATGTATTGAGATTCTAAATTAAGCAGCCTAGACCAGTGAAACATATTGACCTTACTGCTGTTTCTTCATCCATTTACTTCAGACATATAAACATAGTTCATGCCTGTATGACCCAAACACTGGATTGTGGCAGGGTCAATTCACTGTTTTTACTCATTGTAATGACTGATTTGGACTGTCACAAAGTCAATCTAATTGATTATATAAAAGTTGGCCAATAAAACTCAGTGTTGCCTTTCGATAGCTTTTTTCAACATGACATTAAGACATAATTTTTTTTCCTCTTTAGAGTCACATTTGAAGGGGGTTTTGGATATCACTCTGTTCATTCAAATACAGATATACATACCAGATATTGCCCCTCAATCTACCCTCACCACTTCCTGTCTGAGTCACCACCTGGCCACAGTGGTTTGGGACATTAAAATACATGCAGCTGCTATAAATCCTTTTACATTAGTTTATGCCCAAGATTCGTACAACTGACCACTTTCTCCAAGATATGCTCTCTGGACCTTTGCCAACTTTTGGCTGTCTACTATTCATGTTCCCACAATATGGTATGACCATGTTTGCAGATCAACATTAATTCAATAGTTTGTTATTATTGATTAATATCTCTGCATTAGTTGCAGTCTTCAAATTCTAGTTCAAGGCTCAAGAATATCTATATTAAATAAGCAAAGAAAAAAGTTCTTAATTATACAAAAAATTATTAATCACCAGAGCTATTACAGGCAATGACTGATAGAGACTTAGCAAATAATTTTGAAGAAAACATTTTCAGGTTTTAAGATAGAAGTCTCGTAGTTCTTTTATGACCAGGTCATTTTTCTTGGGAATTTGTAGATCCTATGGCATATTGCCAAAGAATTCTATTTTCTTTTTTGTTTTATTTTATTTGATATTGAAGTATAAAGAATTCTATTTTCATCATACTTGCTAGCTTCCTTCTGATTAATGTGAAGCATATTAAAGCAGATTTGTGCAAAAACAAAGAATTATACACTCCTATTTTAATGATACATCCTCAAGAAATTTTAATGATTTTCATAAGACAAAGATGAATAATGTGGGACTCTGGGAAGAGTCTATACACTTTTAAAAAAAGATAATTGTTTAAACTTCATATTTGTAATATTTTACTTTATTTTTTTTACAGAGAAGGTTTTTTTCTTAATGTTTATTCATTTTTGAGAGAGAGAGAAAAAAAGCAAATGAGTAGGGGAAAGGCAGAGAGAGAAGGACATACAGAATCCAAAGCAGGCTTCAAGCTTTGAGCTGTCAGTGTACATAGAGCCCAATGTAGAGCTTGAACCCAAATCCATGAGATCATGACCTGAGCTGAAGGTGGACACTTAACTAACTGAGCCACCCAGGTGCCACTATAAAGGGACTCTTTTTTTAAAAAAATATAATTTATTGTCAAATTGGTTTCCATACAACACCCAGTGCTCATCCCAACAAGTGCCCTCCTCAATGCCCATCACCCACTTTCCCCTCTACCTGGCCCCTCATCAGTTTGTTCTCAGTATTTAAGACTCTCTTATGGTTTGCCGCCCTCCCTCTCTTTAACTATTATGATTGACATATCATAATCAACCAGTTTATTATTTACCTCACGACTCACTCTTGGTATTGTACAGTCCATGGGTTTGGGCAATATATAATGATAGATATTCTACATTACAAGATCATACAGAGTATTTTCACTACCCTAAAATTAATTCATGCTTTGCTTATTCATCTCCTCTACCCTCCACATCTCCAACCTCTTTACCTTTTATTATTCCCACCATTTTGCTTTTTCCAGAATGTCATATAATTAGAATCCTACAGTTTGTGGCCTTTCTTAATTGACTTCTTTCATTTGGTAATGCACACTTAAAGTTTATAAATGTCTTGTCATGCATTGATAGCTCATTTATTTTTTGCATTAATTGATATTTCATTCTCTGTATTCACCACAGTATATTTATCTACGTACATTCTGAAGGATGTCTTGGTTACTATCAAGTTTTGGCAATTCAAGTTATGAATAAAGCTGGTATAAACAAATGTATACAGATTTTTGTATGAAGATAAGATTTCAATTTCTTTGATTAAATAAAAAAGTACAATTTCTAGATTATATGTTAAGGGTATATTTAATTTTTTAAGAAAGTACCAAACCATCTTGCAAGATGACTGTACCATTTGGTATTTCGGCTAGTGATCTATGAGAGCTCAAGCTACTCTACTTCCTAGTTGGCACTTAGTGTTGTCAATTTCTGAATTTTAGTCTCCATGATAGCTGTGTAGTGGTATCTCATTCTTTTTTGTTTGCATTTCTCTTACGGCATACGATGTGGATGATATTTTCATATACTTATTTTCCATTCATATATTTTTGGTAAGGTGTCTATTAAGATGTTTGTACCAATTTTATTTGGGTTATTTGTTGTTGATTTTAAAAGTTCTTTGTATATTTTGGATAATAAGCCTTTATCCAATGACTGTTTCAGAAATACTTTCTCCCAAGCTGTGTCTTATCCTCTCATTCTCTTGACATTGTCATTCACAGAGAATATGTTTTTAATGTATTGAGGTCTAGCTAACCAGTTGTTTCTAATAGATCATGGCTTTGGTGTTATATAAAAAAAGGCATTGCCAACTAGATTTTGTCTTGGGTTATCTTGTATGAGTTTTATAGTTTTGTCTGTTACATTTATGCCTCTGTTTCATTTAGAGCTGAGTCTTGTGACAAGTGTGAAGGTATCTGCCCAGAATTTTTTTTTGCATGTATCTGTTCAGTTGTTCTAGTACCATTTATTGAAAAGACTACATTTGCTGCATTGTGTTCCCTTTGTTCCTTCTTCAAAAATCAGTGGATTATATTCATTAAGTAAATTTCTGTGCTGCCTGTTCTGTTCCATTGGTCTCTTTGTAAATTCTTTCACCAATACTATACTGTTTGATTATATATATTGTCTAAGTTTATAATAAATTGTGAAGTCAGGTAGCATTAGTCTTCTAATTTTGTCTTCTCTTTCAATATTATGCTACCTATTCTTGGTCTTTTTCCTCTCCATGAAAAGTTTACTGTCACTTTGTCAATATTCATTTAAAAAAACTTGCTAGGATTTAATTGATAATGCCGTGAATCCATAGTTCAAGGTAAGAAGAACTGGCATTTGACAATATTGAGTCTTTCCATCCAAATATATGAATTAACTTTCCACTTTCTTACATCTTATTTGATTTTGTTCTTAAGATGTTGTAGTTGTCTGGGGTGCCTGTGTGGCTCCGTAGATTGAATGTCTGGCTTTGGCTCAGGTCATGATCTCAGGGTTCATGGGTTTGAACCCTGTGTCTGGCTCTGTGTTGGCAGCTCAGAGCCTGGAAACTGTTTCAGATTCTGTGTCTCCTCTGTCTCTGCCCCTTCCCTGCTCACATTCTCTCTCTCTCTCTTTAAAATAAATAAAACGTTAAAAAAAGAATTTTGTAGTTTTCTTTACATCGATCGTATATATATTTTGTTAGATTTTTTATTGCAAGTATTTAATTTAACTTAGGAGGTGGTAATACAAATAGTATAGTGTGTTTAATTTCAAATTCCATGTATTCATTGTTAGAGTATAGAAAAACAATTGGTTTTTCTACATTAACCCTGTATCCTGCAACTTCACTATAATCAGTTTTTAGTTTCAAGTGTTTTTGTCAAAAAAATTTTTTAGATTTTCCCCATAGATATTCAGGTCATCTTTAAACAAAGACAGTTATATATCTTTCTGCCCAATTCATGCACTCTTTGTTGCCTTTTCTTGCTTTATTGTATTAGCAAGGACTTCAGCACAATGTTGAAAGGAGTACTGAGAGGAGACATCTTGAATTTGTACCTGATCCTAAGTGGTATTTATCCAACTCCAGGTATGCAAGGCTGTTTTAACACTAAAAATGAATTTAATGTTAATATATATTAGTTATATTAACATTGTTAATTAATTAATATGTATATTATACATTGACCTATTATTATATATATATAATATATATGTGTACAAGAGGTAGGTAATAAAAGTACTCAGAGAAATTTCACTGATGTTGAATGGAAGCCATTCAATTTGCAGCAAGTTGAAGAGAAAACTTGAGCTAACGCTAAGAATGTACACTGAGAAAATATGAGAAGGTTGGCTGCAACATGAAGAAAAATAATAGTTTAAGAGACATTTTGTAGATACAGATGCTTTTATTTGTTTGTTTGCTCATGTCTTTGTTTTGTTTTGTTAAGTTTTGAGTGAAAAAAGAAACATACATGCTGGCAGTAAGAAACCTGTGGAATAGGAAGGGGCAAATGTTCCTGAGTGGAGGTCATAGAGTAGATTCTGGAAGAAGTTGCAGTTTATGCCCAAGACACTTGCAAAAGAGTAGCCCAAAGCAGAAGAATGGACACCTTTTCTATCATTGTAAGATGACTCTTTGACATACAAAGGATAGACCTTTTCATCTAGGGATAGGTATGAAATGGCGGTGATAAGAAATTCAGTTTTTTCCAAGATATTTACAACATCTTAAGCAATTGTACCTTTAGCCAAGCTCATTGGTGTCCATGAATTTTATTTCTAGTATTAGGATCACAAATGGAAAATATTTTGTCTAAAATAACTTAGCAATCTTTATCTAAAATTTGATGGAAGAACAAATATAGCAATATTCAAACATAGCTCTCTCTATTAATTAAATATATATCTAGAAATATTGGCTATCCTGTTTACCTCTCCTCTCCTTAGCTCTTCTCTCATCTCTGAGTTAAAATCCCGCTGTTTCAGGTACTTAAATTCCATAGCTAAAAGTGTATAAAATATGTTGAGAACTATTGTTTGATTAGGTATTCAGGACCTTTAAATTTCTGTTGAATTTCTGGATCATAATGTAATGTAGACAAATATTTGCAAAGAAAAAAATATGTAGGTTTGCCTCTTGGTTCAGCTGTCACATAGTCTCTGTGGGGTTCTAGTAACAACCAACTGAGGTTAGAAGATCATTATGTTCTCTGTAGCATTTTTATTATTTCAGACTTGGCACAATTATTCAACACAAATTTCACTTTATCCTTAAAATATTAGCAATAGAATCTGTTTTGACTTTGTACTGTGCATTTGTGATGGGTCAAAAAATACTATGTGTTAAAATAGAATATTTATTTTGTATAATTCTGAAGTGATTCTCATTTTCTGAGATTCTTCATGTTCATAGATGTCTCTATTGACTTTATTTAAAAAAAATCTACCATGTAAATTTGAAGATACATGAATTAAGTGATCCATGATTTGGACAGCATTCTATATAGCAGATAGAGAGGAGCTCCTAAGAGTTGAACAAAATGGAAGGGTTTCTCATAGGAAGGAGGGTAAGGAAAGAGAGTTATTAGCAAAAGAAAAGAATTGTCCCAGACAAGGCCACCTTTACTTAGAGGGGATTCTAGGGAGTCTCATCATGCCATGAAAACCACAATTAGATTAGATAGTAAGCCCTGATTTTGTGACTTGGCCTAAGCGATTTCTTTTTGGTCCTGTGGTTTTACTATAAACAATTTATAACAAGGAGATCTCTGTTTTTACTCTAAGCAAAACTGGTGAAGTTGTAATGTTAGTGTGGTGTCATGGGTTAATTAAAAATTTAGGTGACATAAATTGTAAATTAAACTTTGACTATGATCTTAAAAGTTCTTCATTAACGTCTATTTAAGGATCCAATTTCCAAAAGGGTGAAAGGTCGATTAAAATAGAATAGACATTTTTGAGTGATGGCTGTTCACCTTATGTGTGTGCTGAGATGAAACAAGAATAAATTATTTCCTTTCTACTGTTAAGCAGTAAGAAAATCTTCCAGGTCATGATATATAGTAGCTAATAAAAGATGACTATTACTTGAAAGAAATAGACAGTTGGTCAGAGACCAAGGGAGCTATTTAAATGGTTCTATATATATTGACTATGATTAGATATTTATTTTGACGTGTATGTATATTGTCTCCACAAATATGGTAGAGTCTTTGAGGCCAGTTATATCTTTAAGCTCTTAATAGTCAACATGATTTTTTTAACATAGCATGATCAACATAAGTATCTGTTGCCAATTAGTTAAATATTAAGATTTATTTCAAGATGCAGTGTGATTTTTTTTGTAACCAAGCATCCCGCCTCTTTTCTTAGTGAGATAATCAACTTTTTGTTTTCCTCTTTTATAAAGACCTAGACCATTTCACACTTCCTGAAACATTAAATTTTATCCTAAGCAAAATTAGTAGTTCCCACCCTCATAGTTTTCACTTATGAAGGATTCAATGATGTTCACTAGTTTTGCCAAAGGGGCTGTGGTTAAAAAAAATTATATATACTTCTAGGATTCATGAGACAGCCTCTGGAATCAGAAGTTTTTCCCTGTTTTGCTAAAACCCACTCCCAACACTTTTAGCCTTTATACCCCTATCCACTTTGACTATAATAGGACTGTTTCCATTGTAGCTTTGAACCTTTGTCTGTCAGGCAGAGGAAGAGGCTCTAATATTTCAGGTCCACAATGGGGTTTTGAATAATCTATCACTTAGGTTCAGTACATCTCATTCTTGCCATACACAATTGGAAGGTGTCTCCCACCCCTTCCTGTATAGTAGTTATTGAATAAATTAGTGAATAACAGAATGAATAAATGAATGAGAGAGATGTATGATATAAATTATGCATAAACTTAGAAACTTTTAATGTATAAAAATATAAGATATTCATCTGATTCACTTTCATAATAAAAACTAAGTCAGATATAAGTCAACTCATTAAATAATAATGGTAATAATAATAATATAAATAACAATTATTCTAAAAGCCCATTTCCATGCTATAGATTATTAAGGTATAGAGACAAGAAAAGTGATAAAAGACCAAAGACCAAGGAAAGTATTCTGAGACAGAAAGAGTCTGAAGCAAACTCTCAAGTAAAAGTAATTGAAAACCTAATATTTACTAATTAATTCAATTACTTAGAAGAAAATGAATTCAAGTAACAATTATTTAAAAATTTTATTACCACTACACTTATTATTGTTCACCATATGTAGCAATCTCACAGTGTTTTTAGAAAAAAGTCGTGCAAAAAATAACTTAAGATGAAATTAGTGTTGTATTGAAAACCTTCTTTAATTACATTTCATGCCTAAACTCCTTAATGAAAAACTGGGACCCAGAGTAGAGTAAATATTCACTGTAAATCATTAAAATACTTCACAACCACTGGCAATATGAAAAGTATCAATCACTTGGTTTCATGTAATAGTAACAGAAGCAGACTTCAGACTCAAGTGCTGATCTCAAATTCTAGTCTTACTATAGAAAAAATTACAACCTGACAAGGTTTTGTGATTATTTAATTAGATGATACATATAAGACTCTGTCAAATAATGAATATTCTTTTAATGATGTCTCACTAAATTGACCCCAGAAAAGATTTACTCCATTCAGATCATCTGGTTCTACTCTTCATAGCCTCCTCAGGGATGGCAATTTCTCTCCCTGATGAGGGTGGTGATAATAATGGAAATCTGTGATTAGACCTTTCCAGAGATCATGACAAATGTTGGTAATGAAGTTTGAATTTGTTCTATCAACAATGGATTTTATTCTTCAGAGATTTTAAATAACCATTTTATTTTTTAATAATTGGTGGGTGAGAAATGAAAAACAAAATGGAACCTTCATACGTATAATTATCTTGAAAAATAACAGGGATGATGCTAAAATTAGTAAAGGCATTGTGGTATGTTAATATTTTTTATGTTCTGCAGCATTAATTTGTACTTAACTTTTATTCGGTGAGCCATTATACATGTAATTACGTATTAAAATTAATTTGCATTATTTACATTCTATTATATAGTTGTGGCTTTATAATCAAAGATAAAGTATTGAACTACAATCTTGTTATACAATGAAAATCATTATGGTAGACTATACAATACTGCTTTTTACATTAGAAACTAGAATGCCTCTCTCTGAAAAATACATTGCCTTTGTAAGAAATAACTAAGTTGAAAAGCAAAAGGAAAGAAATTGATGAAGATTTTCTTAAAGAAAGGGAAATTACATTCATTATACTTCTATATTTGGATCAGTGATTTTGTTTTGATGTAACATTATCCTATTCACTCCTTTTTCCCTCAAATGATGCTGCATATAATTTTAGCTTTAAAATTTTAGTTTGTCTATTTCTTTATAGCTATGACTTTTAAAATAATATATTTCTAATAGGGAAGTAGAGCAAGGAGTAGAGCAAGGAGTTTCCAATCTAACCAAGAACTGCATTTTGAAAATTTGATACACAGTTCTCTAAATATAGCTAATTGTATGTGAGCTTAGTTTTCTGTAATAAAAGGAAATTTTATGCATTGCTGCAATATACAAATGATACATTGACATCAAAGAAATTATGATTGATTTTATAGATTTATCTTCTGCTTTGCATAATAACCTTAATATATTTACATGTAACCAAAAAATAATAAGTAGTTTGTAAGTTGTTCCATTGAACACATTATAATACGTAGATATTTTAACTTGAAATAAAATATACTTTTAAAACTGTGGATGTGGCTGAGTAACAAATTTATTAAATTAAGAAAATTCTCAATTCACACATGAACTCCATTGTACCTACTGATTAAATTATGTTTCCAGTTTTGTGAAACACTTGGTTCAAGGAAATATGCATCCAAAGGATTAGATGGAATAGTACCCTGGCTTCCCATACGACATATAGTACCTATTCCCACCAACCAAAGTAGGAAACATCATGCTCTATCAGGCTTTAGATAGAATAGTCAGGGAAGTCTTGCTTAAGGAGTGAGCACTAATCAGCCCTAGACTGAACATTGCCAATGTCTTCAATATAATATGTATACATTATGTATAGATACAGATTTTATATGTATATATAAAGGATGAAATTTTGCTTCCTGATAACTTTACTGTAAGAAAAGCTCATAAGCACATAAGAAAGCTCAAGAATTTTTACCAGAACACAAAAGTATCTAACACTGAACAAAGAAAAATCTGTAATGTCTGACATCAAATGAAAATTACCAGTCACTCAGGGCTTTTAGGTGGCTCAGTTTGTTAAGTATCTGACTCTTGATTTTGGCTTAGGTCATGATCTCACAGTTTGTGGTTTCGAACCCCCCATTGAGGGCTGTCTGCCCTGCCTCTGCTCAATCTCGTGTCTCTGTATCTCAAAACAAATAAATAAACATGGATTTAAAAAAAAAAGTTACCAGTCACTCAAAAAAGCAGGAAAATAAAATCAACCATGAGAATATAAGTAATTTAAACCAGCTCAAAAATGACTCATGTTAGAATTAGGAGATAAATACTTCAAAATAGTTGTTATACCTAAATTCTAGGTACTTAAAATGTTTAGAGTTAATGAAAGTATAAATATTTAGATAAAGTTTTAACAATTATAATGTATAAGATGAAAAATACAAATAAGGGATTTAGTGTAGGTTAGATATTTCAGGGTAAAAAATATTAGTGAAATTTAAGACAGTAGGAGATGATATAAAAATGAGACAGAGAGCAAAAAGAATGAAAATAATTAAGCTCCATTGAAATGTTGGTTAATATTAAACCTCCTAATGAATGGATAATTGGAATACCCAAAGAAAAAAATGGAAGGCAAAAATTTTTGACAAAATAATGTCTTAAAATTTTCCAAATTTACTGAAAACTATGTACTTATATAAGAACCAAAAACTCAACAAAATGTAAGCATGTGAAAAAAAATAAAATTACACCAACACACCTCATAATCAAGTTTCTCAAAACCAATGATAAAGAGAACATCTTAGGAGACCAAAACAAAAAAAAAATTTTTTAACAAAACAAAACAAAAACACATTATGTACTTAAGGACAAAGATAAGAATGATCTCAGCTTTACACATGATTCAATCAACACAAGAAGTCAGTGGAACAACATCTTTAAAGTACTGAAAACAAAGAAAAGAGAAGAGAGAAACTATCAAGCTAGAAGTCTATACTAACAGAAAATATCTTTCAAAAATTAAGGACTAAAGTTTTGAGAAATACAAAAGCTGAAGGGTTTCATCACAAGTATATTTTTATTTCAAGAAATGTCAAAGTCCTTCAGACAGGAATAATGACAGGTAGATATATAAACAGAGCAACAAAAAGAAATGTAAGTATATGGACTTTTAATTTTCACATCTCTTAAAAGATAATTGGCTCTTTGAACATAATAATAAAAACATAAAATCTAAAATAAATTGATATATTATTTTCTTTATTAGATCAACATGATAGAAATTCAGTCTGAACTATTTAACTTATGCAGGAATGTTTGATGATAATAGAAGAAAAACATAGGATAGAAAGAGAAGTATATTGTGTGTGTTTTATACTATTAGTGAACTGGTATGATATCACATGAAGGTAAATTATCATAAATTAAAGATGAACACTATAAACTCCAAAGTTTAACTACTAAAATAAGAAAACTAAGAGTTATAACTAACAATCCAATGAAGGAAATAGATTTTTTAATGGAATAAAAATGACAATACAACATATTAAATTTTGCGAGACTCTGTTAAAGCAGTACTTGTGGGGAAATTGCTGTAGTAAAATTCTATGTAAGAAAAAAAGCATGGACTCAATCAATTATCTCAGCTCTCTGCTGCTTCCATCTGAAGAAACTAACAGTAAATTAAACCTGAACTAAGTTAAAAAAAAAAGAGTGTATATCCTGAAAACAGAAACAAAAGGAGCATATCAATAAAACTAAAAGAATCTCTATAAATTACATAGATAGTAATAAAACAATAAGGAGATGTTGCAAATGACTTCAGGCTAACAAATTCAGCAAGTTCGAAAAAATGGCCAAATTCCTTGAAAGACGCATACTATCAAAGCTCACTATCAAAGAAAAGCTAAGGGAGCCTAGCTGGCTGAATTGGTTAAGTGCCCCACTCAATTACTTTCTCAGGTTGCAATTTCACAGTTCATGATTTTGGGCTCCCCAGTGACAACACAGGGGCTGCTTGGGATTCTCTCTCTCCCTTGCTCCTTGCCCCTCCATCCCTCTCTTGCAAAATAAATAAATTAACATAAAAAAGTAAAAATGGATATCCTGAAAAGACATATTAAAATTTAAAGATATTGAATTTGTACTTAAAAACCTCCCCACACAAACACACACTCACACACATACCTCAAAACCCAGGTGGCTTCCCTGGTAGATGATGCATAATGTTTTACAAAGAAAGGATACATATACCTATACAAAGAAACACTATACAAAGAAAGGATACATATAACATATACCTTCCAGAGAAATAAAAATATGGTGCTATTTCCCAGGACCTTCCAAAAGACCAACACTATTCATATATCCAAATTTCACAAGATATCATAGGATAGTAACATCACAGATCAGTATAGCTTATGATGATAGGTAACAAAAATTCTTTTTAAAAAAGATTAACAAATAGGATAACAATAATATGTAAAAAGAATAAAGCATCATTATAAAGTGAATTCCCAGATATTAAAGACTGGTTTAACATTCAAAACGCTAATCAGTGCAATTTACCATATTAAACTAAAATAGAGACTCATAAAATTCTCTCAATAGATGCAGAAAAAACATTGTGATGAGGAAAATTTAACATCTGTTCCACGTAAAAACTGTCTACAACTCCATTGTAGAAATGGAGAGGAGCTTTTACACCTAATAAAGAATATCTATGAAAAAGTGTGTAGCTAATATCCTACTTAATGGCTAATGACTGAAGGCTTCCTCTCCTATGATTAGGAAAAAGACACGTCTATCTTCCTCATCACTTCTCTTAAATGTCACCCTGAAGGAGGTAGGCAACACAATAAGGCAAGAAAAAAGAAAAAAAATAATTTAAACTGTAAAGGAAGGGGTAAGACTATCTTTAATCGCAGACAACAGGGTTGTCTATGTGAAATATACAATTGCATCTGCTAAAGTATTAGAAATCATAAGGGAATTGCACAAGGCTATAGGGTCCAAGATTGAGATGCAAAATTATTTGCATATTTAGAATCAATAATAACATTTTATTTTTTTTTTAATTTTTTTAATGTTTTATTTATTTCTAGGAGAGAGAGAGACAGTGCGAGCAGGGGAGGGTCGGAGAGAGAGGGAGTCACAGACTGAAACAGGCTCCAGGCTCTGAGCTGGCAGTCAGCACAGAGCCCGACGCGGGGCTCGAACCCACGAACCGCGAGATCATGACCTAAGCGAAAGTCGGACGCTTAACCGACTAAGCCACCCAGGCGCCCCTAGAATCAATAATAACATTTTAAAAAGCACATTTAAATGGATCATAGATACAAACATTTAGAGATAAATGTGATAAAAGATATGCTACTGGATAACTATGAAACTTTGTTGGAAAACTTAAATAAGGCCAAAATGTAGTGCTCTGTTCATAGTTCAGAAGACTCAATATTATGTAGACTTTTATTCTCTCCAAATTGATCTATAGATTCAATACATCCTAATAAAAATCCTAGCACTTTTTTTTTATATAATAACGACCTGATTCTGAAATTCATATGCAATTGCAAAGGGCATTGGATAGTAAAAAAATCAAAAACATGAAGAAAGTTGAAAAAGTAACTTTACATAATTTACTAAGCTAAAGAGTGCAATAGAGTGTGATACTAGCAACAAGATAAAGAAATGGGTTAATTCCTCATTACAGAGAGTTGAAAATTATACCTACAAGTTTTTGAAACATAATTTATGATATTCATGATAAAGTTGCAAATGCCACCCACTGAAGAAAACATAGTCTTTCCAAACTGGTATGGCACAATTGGTATCCACAGGCAAGAAATTAAGTTTCACCCATTGTATCATATTTAAATAACTTACAATGGGTTATGTACCTAATACTAAAATCTAAAACTACAAAACTTGTAGAAGATACAATTGGGGAAATTTTTTATGACCTTAGGTTAGATGGTGATTTCTTAGATATGACATCAAAAGTATGATCATTGAAAGAACAAATTGATAAATTGGACTTCATAAAGATTAAAACCAGGGTACCTGGGTGGCTCAGTTGGTTGTTTATCTCTTGATTTTGGTTCAGGTCATGATCTCACAGTTTGTGAGTTCGAGCCCCAGGTTGGTGCTTATGCTGTTGGTGCTAAGATTTCTTGGGATTTTCTCTCTCTGACCCTCACTTGTTCTCTCTCTCTGTCTCTGTCTCTTTCTGTCTCTCTGTCTCTCTGTCTCAAAAATAAATAATAAACTTAAATAAATATTAAAACCTTCTGATCTTCAAAGGACATTAATAAAAGAGTAAAAAGACAAGTCATATTCTGGGAGGAATGACTTGCAAGTCACCTGCAAAATGACTTGCATTTGTAATATGTAAAGACCTTTCAAAATTCAATAAGAAAAATACAAACATGCCAGTGAAAAAAGAGCACCAAATTTGAGAAAGCAATTTGTGGAATAAATTATAAAAGTATGAAACAGACATTAAAAAATGTTCACAATCAGCAGTCATTAGGAGAATGCAGGAAAAGACACAGTGAGATTCTTACTGAACACCCATTGAAATTCCTAAAGTTAAAAAGACGGATCATATCAAGTGTAGGTGAGGATGCATAGAAACTGCAACAGCCAATCACTGGGTGATGAAATTTTAATGAAATAGTCCCTTTGGGAAAAAGTTTGTCAACTTCTTAAATGTTAAATATATACTTTGTATATGATCTGACCATTCTACTCATAGGCATTCAATTACCAGAACTGAAAGTATATGCCTATACAAAAACTTGTGCTTAAATGTTCACAGAAGCTTTATTTGCACATTCTAAAACTGGAAATTATCTGAATGCCCATCTATAAAATGAATGGATTCATGAACTGGATACTCAAACAATAATATAGTAGCCAGCAATAAAATGGAGTAAGTAATTTATGCTCTCAACAACGATGAAAATAAAAAAATAAGTAGAGTAAGGGGAAAATAGACATAAAAATACATACTATATGGTTATTTTTATATAAAATTGTAGAAAAACAAAATACTCTATAATGAAAGAAAACAGATCATGATTGCCTTGGGAGGGAGGTGTAAGGAAGTGCTAGTGGCATGAATGATAAATGTGCGTGAGAAAAAATTGTTTTTAGGTGATGGATATATTCATTATCTTGAATGTGTTGATTACATCATAAGTGTGTCCATATATCAAACTTTTAAAATCTGTATAATTTAATCATATGAAGTTTCCATTACATATAATAAAGCCGTCAAGAAACAAAACACAACAAAGCAGCCAATAACATGTCAAATTATGGATAGTTCTATGAAAATAATTAGATTTTTATTGTTTTTTGTATTTAATAATTATCAATAAAGAGTAGGATTGTATGTGTTCATTCTTAATTTTATGTATGTGTATGTGGGCAGGGAAGGTACTCATAGCCAATACTCATCATGGTAGCTACTTAATATTTTTTTTTAGGGAAGAGATATAGGTATATGAATTTATTGATTTGTAACAGATAAAGCTGAATAGTATTTTGCAATCAAGGGCAAAGTTTTCCAAATTGTTATGTTATACACACATAAGTTGAAAGGATATAATTCATTTTTTCAGAAAGAAAATAGAGCAAATATTTACTGTGACCTGTCCCACCAGGCACTGTTCTAGACACTGGGGATAGTGAAACAGAGAGAGCTACGGGGATGATCAAACTTTTCATCTATTGGGGAGACACAGATAATGATACATATATTCTTAAATATGAGTGTCAATGGGACATCTGGGTGGTTCAGTTGGTTAAGCATCCGACTTCAGCTCAGGTCATGATCTCCACATTAGACTTTGTGCTGTCCGCTCAGAGCCTGGAATCTGCTTCGGATTCTGTGTGTCTTTCTCTCTCTGCCCCTCCCCTATTCTCTATCTCTCACTCTCTCTCTTTATTTTTAAATAAATAAAATTTTTAAAATGGTTAAATATGAGTGTAAATTAGAAAGTATTTGCATATCTAGGTGATGGTAAGAGCACTATGAGGGAAAATTAACAGGATAGGACTATTGAATAGGATGGTGAATTTTAGTCAAGAAAGGCTTCTTTGGGGGCATTTGGGTGGTTCAGTTGGTTAAGCGTCCACCTCGGCTTAGGTCATGATCTCACTGGCTGTGGGTTCAAGCCCCACGTCAGGCTCTGTGCTGACAGCTTGAAGCCTGGAGCTTGCTTTGGATTCTATGTCTCCCCCTCTCTCTGCACCTTCCCCTCTCACACGCTATCTCTCTCTCTCAAAAATAAAAGTAAAAACATAAAAAATTAAATTAAAGAAAGAATTCTTTAACACGGTGACATTTGAAGAAAACTCATTTGAAGGAAACGAGGTATTTAATCAGGCATCTCTCCAGGAAAGGAATTCAAGATGGGGATGGCTAGGCAGAAGCTCTGAATTAAGAAGAGGCCTTGCCATGTTTGGTAACACCTTTAAATATCTTATCATCTTGAGCTCTACTTATCTCATGAAACTATCCTTTCTAATACAGGGTTTGTTTGTTTTTTGGTTTGTTTATTTTGTGTTTTTTTCCCAAAGGATATTTTAATTTCTGCACTATAGGAAGTCATGAAAGATAATGTAGATAATTTGGAAAATATCCAATGTCTTGTCATGTTTTCCTATTAGATTTTAAGCTTTAATGGTGTCTAGACCACAGTCTGGCAAAGGAAGTCATCATATTCTACCCGAAAGGCTAGAGGGATACTATTCTTCTTTGCCATACATGCTTTCAGAATTATTGACCCCAAAGCATAGAGTCAAAAGTTTACTATTGTGGAAAACACTAAAGAAGCAGCTGCATTTGTGAGATTAGGAGAAAATACACTCCTCTCTCCCTTACCCATGGGGGATGCATTCCAAGACCCCAGTGGTGCCTGAAACCATCCATGGGTAGTAGAGAGCCCTACAGATACTGCGCTTTTTCCTGTATATACATACCTATGGTGAAGTTTAATTTATAAATGAGGCTTAGTAAGAGATTAACAACAACTAATAATAAAATGGAACAATTAACCACAATATGCTACAATAAAACTTATGTGAATGTGGTTTCTCTCTCCCACCCTATCTCTCAAAATATCCTATACTGTAATCACCCTTATTGATTTTGTGATGATGTGAGATGATAAAATGTCTACATGAAGAAAGGAAGTGGAGGGGTTGATGCAGTCATTTGATGCAGAGCCAGGCTACTATTCACCTTCTGATGGTATGTCAGAGGATCATCTGCTTCCAGAGAGCAATTGACCGTGGGAAACTGAAATCACGGAAAATAAAAGTGTGGATAAGGGTGGGCTACTGCATAACCTTTATAGTATTTTTACCAATCTGATAAAATGTTGAAGTGTTTCCTTATTTATTCTAAAATCCTATATACGAGGTAATGGAGTAGTAATTACTGGACATCCCCAAATATTAGGGTCAAGGAGCACATTAGGGTGCTGGGTGTTAAAGAGGTATCTGTTTTCTACAGAATGCCATCCCTTTCTGTCTCATGTGGATTCTCACCATTACTGCTGCCACACGTTGTTTCAGTGTCAGAGTGGTCATCTTTATCTTCATCAGCATTATTGGTCATCACCTTGAAGCCTAACCAAAACTTCCAAGTCATTCCTAACACTGGAGTTCAGGAGTATTTGGAAGAACAAGGTTTGTGTGAAACATTGTATACATGAAAGAAGGCAAGGAACTTTGAAATTACCTTCAGATCACTGATTCCATACTCAAATAAAGTCTGTTTAGACTGTCTTGAGACTTCAATCATCCCTTTTCCTCTTTTCGTCTTGGACTCTCGGACATAAGAAAATATGGCAATTTCTTAAAAGAAGCTTTATATTAAATATATATATGTATATATATTTGTTGTGCAAGTGGTACCTAAATAGAAGTGGTTTCTCTACTGTGAGGGTTTGTGAAAATGAATTAAAGCCAAGGCTATTTTGCAACATTCTTGCAAGTGCAAACAAGGGGGAAAGTAAGTGAATAATGCTTAATGTTGTTATTCCGAACTCCCTTCTCAATATTGGCTTCATTAAAATAAACAGTACACCTGGCCCACTTGATCCTCCTACAAATGATAAATAGCTAAGCTTCTGCCAAAGTCCTTACATATAGATTTTCTACATTCTGTGCCTTTGGCTAAAGGGAAATAATAGTTAAGCAAATCCAATTGGCAGCAACAGTCAAGCAGACAGAGTACTATTTGAGGACAGCCCTAAGCAGCAGCTGCACAAGTATTGGCATACTAAACTTCTGGAAAATCCTTGCGTAGCCTTCTTTTCATTTCAAGTGTTAATTGGCAACAACACTCAAATGCATTTGTATAAATAATGGTAGTCTTCTGAAAACCCCTGAAGTAAGCTCTCTGCTATGAAAATTGCAATGGGGCCTGTAGTTTTACATACAGAAGTAGACGATGTGCATTTGCTGATTAAATTAAACCATTTTCTCCCCTAAACATGACTAAAAGCAATGCCGTTTTGATTGATGAACACTTTACCATAAATCTAAGCACGAAATCAGAAAGAGCACTAAAAGAATAATGTACAAAATGACTGATAGTTTGGATACCAACATGTAGATGGCAAATAATCACAGGATACATATGTTGGTACATCTCAAGTAATACATTGCAATAATAGACCACGTTAGTTTTGCAACAAACAGAAAATGACCATGTGCTTGTAATTGGGGCAGCTCGATTTATATTGGTGACAAAAGCAGTACTCGCATTTTCTTGTCAGGTAAGGACAAAAACTGTGTTCTGCTTCATCAAAATTATATTTCGGAAGTCAGTGGAGATTGTGACTCATAGGGAGACTGACTCATCACTATCAGTAGCAAATCAGATTTCTGTTTCAGCTCAAAACTCTCCTATGCGGACATACAAACACCACGTTTTATGTAAGTGGGCAAATGATCTGAATAATATAACGATCCCCAAACCCAAATATAACTGTTTTTGTCTTATTATGACTTTTCTATTTTTACTTTGTTAGTATAAATACTTATAATTGTGGTTTATGAATGTATAAAAGATTCAACGCAAAATATTTTATATTTTTACGAAAGTATTTGTTGTTTGTGAATTATTTCAGTGACCTAACATTGATCAAAGCAATGTTTGGTTCCCAAAAAACACACTCTGCATTTATTAGTTAAAGGTAGAAACAATCTTTTGATTCCTTTATTAGATAATTACATTATTACTTTATTAGTAAAGTTTCTATAAATATCAGTGAGTGATGTGTTCTAACCACCAGCAACTTATAAATATAACTAGAAATGTCTTTTATTTTCAAACTTTTTCAAATACTTAACTTATATAACATTAATACCAAATATTAAATATCATTTTAATGCTTATTTGATTTTTTCATGCAAATACCCTTCATATGTTCTCCTTTTAGACAAGGATTCAATTGGAAATAATCTGTGTTGTAAGAAGAAAATGTACAAAATGAAAATATAGATGACTGAGATTAAATTTAGACTTGTTAGCATTTCAACTTAAACAATAACAAGAGGTATACCCACTTTGTGGAAGGTATAACTTTGTAAATAAGAATTGTTGGGAATAAGTTATTTATTTAAGGCATACCTTAACATGGTTGAAGGGAAATCCCAATAACTTTTAACGCTGCCTGTCAGGTTTTTAGAGAAAATGTTCCTGCCAACTTACAGGTCCTATAATTTTGCTTTATTAATGAAGATACATTTAGTCCAATTCAAGACTATATAATTCCTATTTAAATATCTACATGTTATTTGTCAATTAAAAAGAAAAATAATTTGTATTAGTGCATAGAATTTCACATATTTCATAGAAATGAGTCCTCATATTTAAGATCTGATAGCCCTGATTATTTAGTTATTTATTTAAATAAGTATATTAATGCACTGTATATACTGCTTAGGAGAAATGAAATCTAATGTTGGACATTCCTAAACCTGTTGCCTGTGAACATTATGTGCTAAATAGGTATCTAATAAATATATTTAGGTTTTTAAATACTATGATTTTTTTTAATGTTTTATTTATTTCTAGGAGAGAGAGAGAGACAGCGTGAGCAGGGGAGGGTCAGAGAGAGAGGGAGTCACAGACTGAAACAGGCTCCAGGCTCTGAACTGGCAGTCAGCACAGAGCCCGACGCGGGGCTAGAACCCACGAACCGCGAGATCATGACCTAAGCGAAAGTCGGACGCTTAACCGACTAAGCCACCCAGGCGCCCCAAAATGATTTTTTAAGTCTGTATTGGTGTTGTGATGTACTTCTCAATGTCTTTCCTAGCTAAAATCTTAAGCTACTGTAAAATTTGTATTTCATCTATATTGTTTTAAGAAGAATACAGACACAGAATCATGAAGAGCAATCTTATTACTAGGACCACTGTTATTGTTGTCTTACAAACACAAGATCAATATATATAGCTTTTAAAATTTGTTCATGGTATCTTCACCTGCTGTTGCATTCATGATTTCAGGCACTTATTTTCCACCTCACGACACTTAGCTTCCTTTCTTCTCTTATTCCTTCCTTCTTCTTAAGCACTTTTCTAAGCACAAAACTTTTCTAGTTTTGACACACATCCTCTTTAATTTTCTCTCTTTTATTCCTTCCTTTATTCACTTTTCATTTCACAGGGGTGCCTGTGATCAGATTATTACCCCTCACCTCCATATTTACCCTTTATTGCCTGCTCTGTGAAAACGGAACTTGGCTCTGTTACTATTTGTCCTTTGCCAACAAGAATGAGGTTGACCGGTGCGAAGGGGTAGAGAGAAACTGCAAGGTGGGAAGGGATTTTCTTTTCTGTTGTGGTCTGTTTCTCTTTACCAGCTTCACCAGTGGGCTAGCCTCTCCAGCATCGGACTCCTGCTGGATGGGCATCTTTTCTGGAGGTAGGTTCCTGATACGGGCAGGTTCTTTGGCTCCAGGCTTCTTTCTACCACACAGGTAGCTTCTGGGACTCAACTTCTTATAGTTCATTGGTTTTCCAGTGCCAAGCTCTTGAATTGTGGGTGACATTTCCAATACCAAGCTTCTACAAAGCATGTCCCCACTAATGGCCTTCTTAGACAAATACCTCTCCATGAACAGCTTTCTCAAGCATTTAGACCATGAGCAAGTTCCAGCCAGTTTCATCAATGCAATCCGACAATGATTTCACTGCCCTTTTGTGAGCTATGGATGTATACTACTCTTTGGATGCTCCCTCTCAGCTCTAGGATTAGTGGTGCCCTTTATATCCACTCTTCCTATATCCTTTAGATTTCTTTTTACTTCCTACTGGCCTATATCTTAACCCCCTTTTAGTAATTTTATAATAAACTTACTCTACTCAAATTACCATGTGGTTTCTCTTTCCTTATTAGACCCTGATTGATAGAATAATCAAACTTTCTGGGGGGGAAGGTCTGGGTGGCTCAGTACTTTAAGCCTCTGACTTCAACTCAGGTCATGATGATCTCACAAGGGGTGAGGCTACTGAGCTTGATCCCTGTGTAAGGCTCTGTGCTGATAGCTCAGAGACTGGAGCCTGCTTGGGATTCTGTGTCTCCCTCTCTCTCTCCCCCTTTCCCTGCTGACGGGCTCTCTCTCTCTCTCTCTCAAAAATAAATAAACATTAAAAACTTAAAGAAAAAACCTTTCTGAATATACACTATCTAGCTTACATCTCTTATTTCTATTTCTTCAGCTGAATTGAGGAAATTACTCGTACCACTTAGCTTAAATGGATATTTAGTCATTAATTCATTCAACTATTAATTTTTATTTTGTTCAATGTCTGAAATGCAAGGGGCAGTATGTCGATGGGTGTGTAAACCAATTATATTTCACAAAAGACCAAAAGCTTAATCACAGATGATTAAAGAATATAATCTGGTTCAGAAACCTAACAGAACTACCGTTAGGTATATTTGGTATATTTGTTTGGTATATTTGTACTACTTGATATTTTACCTATTTGAAAAATCCTTCCAAAGGCCACATTCAAATGGATAGAAAGAAAATATAGGAAATACTGCTATCCATGAAATAATAATAATAAAATCTCTGTGATGTATCAAATTGTCATCACTTTAACATTCCAGAATCCCCGAAGGGAACAAATTGTGCCCCTCATTAAAAAAAGTAAAGCTTATGAAAGCACACTAAAGACAGGTGATAATATTAAAATATAAACATTTAGACTCTGCAGTTAGAATACTGTTTATGGCTTCCAGAATTAACAAAAAATAAAAGATAATTCATGCAAAAATCACACAGGTAACTAAATCATATTCTACAAATAATAATTTTGCCTTGCTTTTGATTTATTTGTTCAATATTTTATTTAAACATTAAATTCTCAAAAACTAGTCAAAGGAGACCCTCTATAATGGGAAACTGATAGACATGTTATAGTCATTCTACCTCTATGTAGGAAATTTACATATAAAAGAAAGTACCGAACACAATGAAAAAATTCTTTAAACTCATCTAAGCTGTACAGATGGTAGCAACCTTTCATATCTTATTATGCCTTTTTGACTTTTGGACACCTATTTTTGAATAAAAGTTATTCTTTTCCCATCAATGAAGTCAGCCAAGAAGTGTTACTTATTTTGTATTTGGCAATTTTTCATACTCTGGATTGTCAAGGATGGATAATATAATTTCTACCTGTTTTTTTTCCTAATGAATTTGTAGCTTAATAAATGATGCTAACTGCATTTTGGTGGCACTTCTCATGCAAAAATCTCCTAAATATAAAAATAAATAAATAAAACAAGACATTTCACATGCAACATATAGAGAAAATAGTGCATGCAGATATTTGAGATCTTGAAATGGAAAGCAAAAAAAAAATTAAATTACAGTGTGTTATGCAGAGGGAAAGTAGTTTAGTGATCCTCAAGGCTATAAGGGAGGGCCCATGGAAAATTCACTTGGGGAATTCAGTGGTAGCAAATTTGAAAGACTTTATATCATGTCATATTGAAATGTTAGAGTTTAACCTTATGACTATCAACTCTAATATTTACAATTATTAAGCCAATTTGGATAGCACCTTTATTATGCAGTAATCCATTACAGGTAAAATCTAATTGGTAGAAAAATATTTTTTAATTGTTAAATATTTTTTCTGAGAATACAAGCAATCTGAGTAGAGTACAAACTGATAATTACTTTTTTGTTTGATTTGTGGTAAATACTTTTTAGCCTTAAGTAGCCAGACTACTGTAGGTGCATATAATGCCTAAATAATAATAAAAACTCAAAGGAAAAAATATAAAAAAGATACATGAGCTACTTCTTGCTTAAAATAGCTCTTAAAAGTAGGATGAAGGAAGAAAATAGTTCTTGTGTTACCTGGAAGATTATAAAGTAGTTCTTGAACACCACTTAATCCTCTCTCAATCAGTGCCTTAATTTTAGTAGAACAATTTGAGAAAGTTTATGCTGGGATGTAACCTACATCTAATCACCTGTTCACCTTATCAAATGCCTTATAAATTACCTCAGTGCATATTGAAGACTCCAAGTCTCAGTGCAGAATTGTCAAATGCTAATTATTATTTTGTCCCTATCACACAGACAAGCACACTTTCTTTAAAATGAAAAGTTTTCAGGAAAGTAGATATGGTACAGTTCTAAAACAATTGAGGAAGGTTAACACAGCATTTATTTCTTGTTGTTGTTGCTGTTATTGTATGTAAAATGGACAATACAATTGTGTGCTCTTCAGATTATGCAAATAAAGTATAGAATATTTGATCACAAATGAATCATACAATCTTTTCAACATGAAAATAACTATACTTTGCAGTAGGAAAGAAACAAATATTAGATAGTAAACAGGGGCTTATTGTAAGAGATAGTCAAGGGTTAAATACAATGAAAGAGAATAGTATAATCATTATACATTTTGTGTAGACTTTCATGGAAACTTAACATTCAGGGCATATCTTGGAGCATAGAAAAATAGATGAATAATATGTGAGCCTCGCCATGGATGAAGACAATTAGAACATTTTTTCTGAGATGGTTTATTTCCACTGAAATGGAGAATGGTATTAAAAAACACACTGGAACTTTGAGACTGTAGATAAATTTTTAACTAAAAAAATATATTTTTACTTTGGGGTGGCTGAACAGTAAGTAGGTTGAACACCTGACTCTTGATTTTGGCTCAGGTCATGATCTCAGAGTCCTGTGATCCAGTCCTTCATAGGGCTTTGCACTGTGCATGGAGTCAACTTAAGATTCTTTCTCTCTCTGTCTCTGTTCCTCTCTCTCTGCCCCTCTCTCCCACTCATGCTCTCCCTCTGTCTCTCAAAAATAAAAATAAAAAAATAAACGTTAAAAAAATTGATTTTAACATGGCATGTGGAGGTATCTCTTCAGTGGAGTACCTCTTGAAAGAAATTCAGTTTTAATACAGGAGCCGAAACAAATGCAGCTGAGCCCTTATTCCACTTGGCAATTAAAAATGTTGAATAAGCATGGACAACTAGCTCTTCAATTAAAAGGTAAATATAGACTGAACCACTAAACTAAAGCTAGTGTAACTGAAAATTGAAACAAAATATAAAACCAAAATAATAATGGATAAATTAGAATAGCCTAAGCTAATTGCTATAAGACAAACCCTTCAGATTAGTGGTTTCAGATGAAGGCTTTCTTTGCACTCAGCACACACTAGTATGGTTCTAGGTGCTCTGGTGGTGATCCAGCACACAAGCCAGCAGTGTCATAGCATCGAAGACAGTAGACGATCTATCCCGGCAGTTAAATGCTCCCATAAGCATTTCTATTCACAGCCTATTGGAAGAACTTGTCGAGTAGCTGTGCTCTATCGCAAAATATACAGAAAATATTGTCCTTGTCCTGGAAAGGGGAGGAGCACCAGACTTCATTGAATTTAATCGAATGTTGCCCAAAAATCGTACTGAAAAGAACTAAAGCAGCATTCCAACATTCAACTGTTAGCACCTTGTACGTTCATTTTCTTTCCATGAACATTACTTACATAAAAATTGTTTTCCCCAAAAGATTATCTGGGATATTGTATTCAGAGTTTTTGGTGAGTATGAACCTACTATAATGAGAATTTCTGCCAAAGCAGTGAAATGTAATGTGTAGAGAGTCTTCAACATCTTATTAACCATTATTTTATAAATATTAAAAATAGTTTACAAGCCTCTGTTACCACACGGCACAACTCTTAAATAGGCCTGCAAGTATTTCATTGGGAAATTATGTATATATGTGAGGCATTAGTTGTGTGTGTGTGTGTGTGTGTGTGTGTGTGTGTGTGTGTGTCCCCGATCCTTTCACTTTCTTGCTTATGTCACTTTAACATTTTTCCAGTGCTCTTAAGTTACACTTCATAAAACTTAATAATTCCTTTGATACCCATCATAATCTGTTCTTACATCATTTTCATTCTTTGCCAATTCTCCCCCACCCTCATTATGCTCCAATCACATCAGCCTTCTCTTACTTTGAATGTGCAAAGCACCTTCCATCTTAAGATCTCCATAGTATTATTTTTTTCTTTTTAGTAATTCCTTTCTCCATGAATTTTCTCAATCAATGCCTATTGAATCCTTTTATCTTGGTTGCTTCAATATTACTTCATTCAAAACTAATATTACTTCATTTATTACTTCATTTTTTGTCCTCACTCTGCCTACTTTGCCTCAAAATACTTTGATTTTTCTGCATGTTCTATAACAATGGAGATTTTTACACTATAGCCTATGAAATATGTTTCCCTGTTTCATATCTAGCTTTATCCTGTATTGAAACTCCATGAAAGTAGAAATATAATGACTACTATATCCCTGGCATCTATCATAATGACCATTCCATAAAAATGTCAATTTTACAAAAGAATAAATTAAAATATTTAAGTTACATAATAGTTTCTCTAATATATCACATAGCCTTGGTTGTTTAAATGTGACTCATGTAAAGATAATATCGACATAATATATATTATACATTATGTACATTATATATTATTATAGAACATAATATACATTGTATAATATAATATTATGTTTACATATATATATATACAACACACAGACACACTCCTATACAACACTCAGGGGAAGACGGGAAAAGGAGAAAGAGGCAGCAACAAGGAACATTCTGAAAATAAATAAAGAAGCAGCAGCCATGACCAGCTGACATCATTATCTGTGGTCAATGAAAAGGACATTCAAATCAAAATGGACTCCATTTCATCAAGATTCAGGGAAGGAAGTAAACTAACAATAGAATGTGCTCACTTACAATATGAGAGTATTCTGCCTGTTTCCTTCCATTGTGGCCACAGTCCAGACTCCTTTTGGATCTAGTGCTGGCTGGCCTCCCAGCTTTGGCTCCTGGCCCAGGTCCATCTTGTTGTTCTGGGGAATGCTCTGGAGAGATTTTATTTGGAAACGTGAGCACAATGGCAAGTATCAAAGCACTTAGATTTTCAGGTATGGTCAACAGTGTATGCATTTATAAAACTGTACTTGCCCAAATCTTTCCAAATGTGAGAAGATGACTGCCAGAATTTCAAGTACATGGGATTTCCAGTTGGAGTGGAAATGTGGAACACATTTGAACACACTTGGAACCAGAGCAAAAAGATTCATAGAAAATAGTAAGAATGTAGAGTAAACCATTAAGTAATAGACCTGGGCCAGACTGACTCAGACACCAAATGTCATGATAGAGTAGTTTGTTAAGTTCCTTATCAGTTTTCTATTGGGGCCATAAAAATTACCACTAATTTAGTGTCTTCCTAGAAATGTATTATCTCACAGTTCTGTAGCTCAGAATCGGGTAGGATCTCTTGGTTTCTCTTCTCAGTCTCACAAGACCAAAATCAAGGTGTCCACAGATCTAGGTCCTTGTCTAGATGTTCTGGAGGATAATGCACATAATCAGATTATTAGCTAAATTCAGATTCATGCAACTGTAGGCCCTGTTTAAATTCTGGTTCTTTGCTCAGGGGTCATTCTCAGTTGCGGGGACTGCCTGGGTTCCCTGACACATGGCCTTCCTTGTCTCCAAAGCCAGCGACAGCAGATGAGGTCCCTCCTACACTTCAAGTCACTTCCTGACATTTCTTCCATCTCTCTGACTCTTTCTGGAGAAATGTCCCTATTTTAAAGGGTGCAAGTAATTAGGTTTGGCCAAGGTGGTTAATTAAAAATAATTTTCCCATCTTAATCACATCTATAAAGTCCCTTTTGCCATGTAACCAAAACATATTAACAGCTGCCAGGGAGTAGGATGTGGCTATTGTGGGGAGACCATTATTTAGCCATTATTAATCTAGATTGGGCTAATAGAATTGAACAACCATACATTCATTCTTTTGAAGTCTGGGATAAAAACAGAGTCAGGAATGTGGTCAAAATAGACTGTAATTGAGTTGTGCTGAAAGTGAAATAGTCTTTCTTTTACTAATACCCCTAATACCAAGAGTAGATGTCCAGAGTCCTAGCAAAATGCTGTCGTTTCAAACATATTGTTGAGACATTCCTAAGGAATAAGATGTTTTTGAGAGACAAAAGACTAACCAGAAATCAATCTAATTATCCTTACTTTTCTTGACTACAATTATTGCATATGGTATCATATGATCAAAAGTCAGCCTTCACTGAGTACACGTGAAATGTATTCTGGTACAACTTCCTCAATTTCAGGTTTCTTAAGAACTAAGCTAGAATAAACCTGTGCAACCCATGCAAAGATACATTGAAGAAACAAGCTACACAATTTTTTTTTTCACTGTTAGCTCTTGATTTCTCTTTAATCTAAGCAAAATGGCAATGTAGTATCTTTACTTGATATATTTATGGACTTGAGAATTTTATGTCAATTTCACTCCAAGCTTCAAGTCAAAAGGTACCCTAGAGTTCTTCAAGGAAAACACTGACCTAATGGGCCTCTTCTTGATGACAGATAATGTGATAAAGTCATGACTTGGCAAATTCAAAGGGAGTGTCTTGCTTGGCTTTCCATGGTACATCAGGTATTCTTCTCTGTAAAAGGAGTACTAAAGGAAGACTCTTTTGACAATGTATGTAATGCCAAACTACCTGTAAATCTGCTTCAGCACACTGAGATACCACTGCATTCTCCACTTGTCTATTTTAGGCAGTTCATAAACACAGCTTGGCTTGTTTATTAGAGTTCAAAAACCTGGCAAAATGCATCACAACAGCTCTTTTTCATCTGCTGTGTTGACATGAAGATCAGTGACCCCTTTTGAATGATCGAGATTTTGACAGCTTAATTTCTGTGTCATGAGTTGCTAAGGTAACACTATTTTTGTGAATTCCACAGTTAATAAATCCTTAAGAAATGCCTTCCATTTTTAGTATTGGAAGTAATTTAACGTTAAAGTTAGAAGATTTATTTTTTAGTTCACTTCATTCACTGAATAAACTCAATCTATTTGTTGGCTATTTTCTTTTTTCATGGAATACCCTGATTCAACTTGGACAGAAAAAGAAATTTAAAACACGATGACACTAACTGAAAGGTAATAAAATATCCCAAAGAAGAAACTAAGAAAACACCTTTTTGATGGCTGGATCATGCTTTTGAGATGTGAAGCAAAAGTAGCTTTTCAGGGCCACCTTTAGAGCTGAGGGTTTGCATTTTTATATTCAAACGCTGGTGTAACTTTCAAATTATACTTGCATTTCCAGAGAAAAGTAGAGAGTTGTTTTTTTAGTGCTGTTTAACTGATTACTACAAACTTAGCTACTTGCTATTTAAAACAATATCCCCTGATTATCTCACAAGCTCTATAGATCAGAAATCCAAGCATGGCTGAATTCAGCTCTCTGTTCTAGAAATCACAAGGCTGAAAGGGAAGTGTCAGAGGACTATTCTTTCTGAAGCTCAAGGTCTTTCAAATTCAAATGTATTTTTTGTTTTGTTTTGCTTTTTTTTTTTTTTTTTGCAGAATTTTCTCTCTTGTATTCGTTTACAATCCAAGAAGACTAAGAGCATCATTCCCTGTTGTTGTCTGTTGTATAGGAAACTCTTTCAGCTCCCGCAGTTCTGAGCCACTTGACCCACAACATGGACCATCTCAACTTTCAATGTCTCTGACTTCAGAAAGGGCCCAGTCTCTTTAACGGCTCATGTGGTTAAAGCAAGCCCACCTTGATAAGTTCTTTTGATTAAATCAGAGTTGACTATTGGCAAAAAGATCACAGCTATGATAGCCTATCATACCCAGATTCGTCAGAACTCATGAGAATGGGCTTATAATGGGTTTATACAAGGAACAGAAATTATGGGGGTCATTTAAAATTCCTATTTACCAAAAGTAAAATGCAAATCATTGTTTTGTGAAAAAAACACAAAATAGTTTCAAGCACCTTTGAGTGTTTGGTTGAAACCATTTTAAAAGATAAAATCTTAGAAGATTTGCATTTGCTAATCTCATTGCCTTGTAGTTCCTACTACATGGCAATGAGAAAGAATGAAATCTGGCTATGGGTAGCAACATGGATGGAACTAGAGTGTGTTATGCTGAGCGAAATAAGCCAGGCAGAGAAGGACAGATACCATATGTTTGCACGTACAAATGTATTAGGAGGAAGCTAACAGAAGACCATGCGGGAGAAGAAGGGGAAAAAATGGTTGGGGCGAGAGATGGAGGCAAACCATGAGAGACTCTTGAATGCTGAGAACAAACTGAGGGCTGATGGGGGTGGGGGAGAGGGGAAGAGGGGTGATGGGCATGGGGGAGGGCACTTGTTGAGATGAGCACTGGGTGTTATATATAAACCAACTTGACAATAAACTATTTAAGGAAAAAGAAATAAAAATACAGTTCCTATTGTGACTTCTTATTATGAGTCCTAATATTATAAAATAGAAAAACATATTCTGGGACATCTGCCTGCCTATCAGAATTGCATATTAATATTTAAATAACAGTAATAATAACATCTTTACAACTATACACTATATATGCAAAATAACTTTTGTACATTAAAAATTTTACCTTTATTATTCTGGACTTTAAAAATATGAAAATTTCTAACAAAAATTTCAATTCCTTGGAAAATATTTCAATGTCTAAAAAGCATATATTATGTGAAACCAAAATATAAAGTGAACACACAGCTTGAGAAATATACACTGGGAACAAGAACAGGCCATTTCAAGAATTTTATAGAAACTAGATAAGTTGCTAAAGAAAAAAAGCAATTGGTTAGACATGTAAATCCAAGGAGATTTATGAGATGACAGTAAACATCATATAAGAAATTAATCAGCTGTTACTGGCAGTGAGCAGCATTATCCTGAGGATTCAGAATGTAATCATGTCATTGGATATCAAGTCTGGAAGTCAGTTACCCATCAACACAAAGTACTCAAATAGATTATGAACACAGTCATAAAAGAATATTAAAATAAACAAAAAATCTCTCCAGTAAAGGAAATTAAAAAATATTTTTGATGAAAATATTACAGAAACTATAATATTACATCAATAAAACCAGTAATATGTAAGTTATATACATATTATATAATGCACATACACATACCCTTTTAAAACTATTAACTGTGTAAATGTACTTGGATAGTGAGGACTCCATACAAAAATTGAACAGATTATAATTCATTTTGTTGATAAAATCCAGCACTTATATATTGAAATCTGAATTTCATCTCTAATGTTTCAGAGATTTTTCTCTTCCTCTGTTCTAATATTTTCAAATTGGATCACCACCTATTTAGTCAATAGTCAATACATTATTCTACAACCATCAGAATACATCATCAAAGTATTTTGATTCTTTGAGAAGTAAGGGAGATGATTCATTTTTAGAAATACCCAATAAAAACTGTGCTGTCTGGCTAACAATAGGTTTACAACCTATTGGAAATATATAGAAACCCAACCCGCAACAATGGAGTCTCAGACCCGTGGACACTTCACTTCCTGGTTCTTCATCACCTCCAGGCTTTGCAATGAGTATGCCCCAAAGGACAAAGGAGGGACTGAAAATTTCTGTGTCACCTCAGAAAATGTATGTTTTTTCCGTTCAGACTACCTTTTTTGCTTACATGGGCATATAACCTCTGGTAAGGCTATACCCTCTGTAGTACTCAGACAATGAGGAATCGAAAAAGAGAGATAAATTACTTGCTGCTAATTGCCCCGAGTTTGCTTGTCCATCAGACACCGACTCTTGCAAAAATGGTGATTAACGCTTTGTCTCATTGTGTTCTGAGTCTTCGCATCCCTCCTTTTTAGGTCAGTGGACTTATTTCTCATAAATTCCAGTTCGGAAAGATGTCTTGAATCTATTGCTGTCTTCTGTGTTCCTTGCAATTTTCTATTGGTTGTTTACAGATTATACACATTAGATAAACCTATGGGAAATTTAGATATCTATATAATCAGGCCTCTCTAAAATTCTGATTCAGAAAGCCTGGACTGGAGCCCAAACATCTATCTTTTCTAAAAGCTTCACATGTTATGCTAATGAGGCCTTTTGGTGAAAACTGGTATTGGTCTTCTGGCTTTCACTATTGATATATACTCCTAAGTGGTTTTCTTTTTAATAATTTATTTATTCATTATGATACATCATCTACAAGCTTCTCAGAATACCCAACCTCAAATATCGTTGTTATATTTATTCTTCATTTGCATATGTCTATATTATCTTATCCTTAGATGATAAAGGTAAAATTCATAAGCTGATACCTGAGATTTATCAAAATGGTTTTTTTTACCTGTCTTTAACCAAATACAGCCTTTCTTTCAACAATATTTAATTTTCTGTATTCACTGGCATGGCATATATTTTCACACTCATGTGACTTTTTATATACTTCTATGTAAGTTGTTTCCCTTCTCCAAATTTTATCTGCCACTTTTTCTGTCTATGAAAATTTCTACTCACTCTTTAAGTGGCAGTGTTATGTTCTTAATTACATATTACTTATCTGAACAAAATTAGTTTATCACCTCTCTGTGACCCACCAAAATTTCCTCATACTTTAATAAAGTTTTATATATTTTTTAATTAAAATTTTTTGCATTTGTTTATTTTTGAGAGACAGAGCATAAGCTGGGGAGGGGCAGAGAAAGAAGGAGAAACAGAATCTGAAGCAAGTTCCAGGTTCTGAGCAAACTGTCCTCACAGAGCCTGACAAGAGTCTTGAACCCAACAACCAGGAGATCATGACCTGAGCTGAAGTCAGATGATCAACTGACTGAGCCACTCAGGCACCCCAGAAGTTTTTTATATTTTTACAACTATATCTTACACCAAATTTCTACTTCTTGAAAACTAGAGCCTATCTTATTCACCTTTGTGCTAGCCATATTCTGTGCAATTTTACACAGACAACAGAACACAAACTTTCCTTAATAATTTTTGTTTAATAGATCATGAATGAATAAATGAATGAATGTATGTGTGCATCACTGGGAGGAGTAAGTTCTTTCTAGAAACTTTCTTAGATCTGTTTCAATAGCATTTAAATGATGGTGACATAATTGTGATAATTTTAATAAGTATAGAAAATAATAGTTATCCCCAAATTAGTTGTGGAAGTACATTTGTGGACCTTTATCAATTTGTCTTAAGTGAGAAATATTAAAAGCCCCAGTGTTAAGTAAGAGAGAATGCCCTGGCCAAGTGCTTTGACTTGAAACTATCATTTTATTTTATCACTACATTTTGTCAGAAACCCCGCGGTGCTGCCAAATATCAGAATAACCCATTAAAACAAGCCAAAAAGTGGAAGTGGTAAGCCTTTCATCACTTACTGCAATACTATAAACTGGAGGTTAAAACCTGAGAAGACACCCACTCCCACTATTTTATTCTCCCCAGTAGATTGGAACACCAGTGGAGGGTCAGAGAGATCAGCAAAGACAGATGTGGGGATCATATTATGATTGAGGTGGTGCCCAACAGAAGGCTGGGGCAGATGTAGAGATCCTGAAGATGGGTTGAGGATAAGACTTAATGGCTAAGAATGGAAACTACTGAGAAATGTGTCTTCCATGTTTTCCTTCCTCCCTCTTCCTAGTAAAGGGGGTCTTGAAGAAGACCCTGGACAAGGCTTCCGATAAAGGAATTAGATTAATGGACCTGGAAATGAGCATCCAGGGAGTAGGACTGTAAATAGGTAAAACAGCATGACAGGCCAGGGAACCTGAGTTCTTAACTGCAACTCCCTTTAAAGACTCCAATATATAACTTGCCTGCGCCCTAAGTCTGGTGCGAGAGGGCAGCCCATGAGGCCTGCCTGGTAAAGCCTTTGTAATTTCCTAGGGCAGGACCTGAAAGTCACATAGCATTTTGACCTGGAGCTGTAGTCTTCACGTTTGCCAGGAAATCAAGAAACAAATACCAATAAAACCTTGGTTTGCGAGCATAATTCATTTGGGAAACATGCTTGTCAAAGCACTCGTATATCAAAGCGAATATTTTAAGAACAATTGGCTCAGTTGTGATCATGTGATGTTTGGTGTCATGTACTACTCATATCGCAAGACACTGCTTGTTTAGCAAGTTAAAATGCATTAGAAATGTTTACCTGTCTTGTGGAACACTCGTAGAATAAGTAACTCCCAATCCAAGGTTTTACTGTATTCGGTAGTATGAACAGAAAAGCAGCAAAAAGTATGTAGCAACAATGCTACTGGTATTTAGATAGGATTGTATTAAATGTGGTGATTGCTTTGGAAGGTATAGACATTTTAACAGTACTTGTTCTTCCCGTCAATGGGCATAGAATGCCTTCCCATTTCTTTTATCTTATGTTTTATAATTTTTATAGTACAGTTCTTTCACCATTTTAGTTATGTTTATTCCTAGATATTTTATTGTTTTCAGTGCAATTGTAAATGAGACTGTTTTCTTAATTTCAATTTCTGCTGTTTAATGGAATGCAACGGATTTCTGTACATTGATTTTGTATCCTATGACTTTACTGAATGCTTGTACCAGCTCTTGTAGTTTTTTGGTGGAGTCTGTAAGATTTTCCATATAGAGTATGATGTCATCCGCAGATAGTGAAAGTTTTACTTTTTCCTCCCCAATTTGGATGCCTGTTGTTTCTTTTCATTGCCTGATGGCTGTGGCTAGGACTTCCCATACTATGTTCAATAAAAGTGGTGAGAGTTGACATCCTTGTTTTGTTTCAGACCTTAGGGAAAATGCTCTGTTTTTTTCCATTGAGTATGATGTTAGGTATGGGCTTTTCTTTCTTTTTATTTTTAAGTTTTATTTATTTATTTTGAGAGACAGAAAGCATAAGCGGAGGAGGAGGAGAGAGAGAAGGAGAGAGAGAGAATCTCAGACAGGCTCCGTACCAACAGCACAGAGCCCAGTGAAGGACTAGAACTCACAAGATCATGACCTGAACTAAAATCAAGAGGCAGACGCATAACCAACTGAAGCGCCTAGGGCTCCAGTGGGCTTTTCCTATAAAGCCTTTATGATGTTGAGATATATTCCCTCGAGACCTACTTTGTTGAGGGTTGTTTTCGTAAATGGTTGTTGTACTTTGTCAAATGCTTTCTTCTGAGTCTATTGAAATGATCATACGGTGTGTTTCCTTTCTCTTATTGATGTGACACACCATGTTGATTGATTTGCAAATGTTGAACCATTCTGGAATCCTAAGAATATATCCCACTTGATTGTGGTGTATGATTTTTTTAATATATTATTGGATTTGGTCTGCTAGTGTTTTGTTGCAGATTTCTGCATCTTGTGTTCTTAAGAAATACTGGCTTACAATGCTCATTTGTGTGTGTGTGATGTTTTTATGTGGTTTTGGTATCAGGGTGATAGTGAGCTCATAGAAAGAATTTAAAAGTTTTCCTTTTTTATTTTTTGGAATAGCTTGAAAAGAATAAGTATTAACAATTCGTTAAATAGTTTGGTAGAATTTGCCTACAGAGCCATCTGGTCCTGGACTTTTGTTTGTTGGGAGGGTTTTTTGTTTTGTTGTGTTTTGTTTTATTACTGATTCAATGTAATTGCTAGTAATGATCTGTTCGAAGTCTCTATTTCTTCCTGCTTTAGTTTTGGTATTTTATATGTTTTTAGTAATTTATTTATCCTTCTAAGTTGTCCAATTTGTTGACATATAATTTCTCATAATATTCTCTTACAATTTTATTTCACCTTTTTCACTTGTGATTTTATTTACTTTGGTCTTCTCTCTCTCTCTCTCTTTCTCCTTCTCTCTCTCTCTCTCTTTTGTTGAGTCTGGCTAGAGGTTTGTTAACCTGGTTGATATTTTCAAAGTACCAGCTCCCAATTTCATTGCTCTTTCTATTGTATGTGTTTGTCTTTGTTTTTATTTTCTTTTGTTGTTGTTGTTGTTTCAGTTTCTATATCATTTATTTATTTCTGTTATTATCTTTATTTTCTGCCTCCTGCTGGGAGGAGAAACATTTGGCAAAAAATAAAATAAAAAAAGAGGGCAGAAAAATGTGGGTTTTGACAAAAAAAAAATCCGTATTTAAAATGGGCAGAAGGGGCACCTGGGTGGCTCAGTTGGTTAAGCAGCTGATTCTTGGTTTTGACTCAGGTCATAAACTCATAGTTCATAGTTGAAGCCCTGCATCAGTTTCTGCAGTGACAGCATGGAGCCTGATTGGGATTCTCCTCCCTCTCTCTCTCTGCCACTCCCCTGCTCATTTTCTCTCTCTCTCTCTCTCTCTCTCTCTCTCAAAATGAATAAACTTAAAACAAATTTTAAAAAATAAATAAAGATGGGTAGAATACATAGACAGACATTTCTCCAAAGAAGACATACAGATGGCCCAACAACACAGAAAAAGATGGTGAAAATTACAATCAGAAAAATGCAAATCAAAACTACAATGAGATATCACCTTACACTTCTCAGAATGGCTAAAATCAAAAATACCAGAAATAACAAGAGTTGGCAAAGATGTGGAAAAGAGGGATTCCTCTAGCACTATTGGCAGGAATGCAAACTGGTACAGCCACTCTGAAAAACAGTGTGGAGGTTCCTCACAAAGTTAAAAATTACCCTACCCTAATCTTACTACTTAGTATTTACCACCAGAATACAAAAACACAAATTTACAAGTATACATGCACCCCAATGTCTATAGCAGAATTATTTACAATAGCCAAAGCATGGAAGCAGCCCAAGTGTCCATCCATTGATAAACGGATTAAAAAAAGTGGTATATATACATATTTGTGTATATATATCACAGTGTAATATTATTCACCCATTAAAAAGAATGGAATCATGCAATTTTCAATGACATGGATGGAGCTAGAGAGTATAATGTTATGTGAAATAAGTCAAAGAAAGACAAACATTATTATAGTGGGCAACACTATAAAACTGAGTTGAATTCTTGGTGGTGAAAAGCTGTAGTACAGAGGACAGACTCTAGACATTTGAATATTTGGAAGGATTTTTTAAATTTATGTATAGATAGGTTATTAAATACAGGAGATAAATAAGATAATCAGTTCTATCATATGGACATTCAAAGAATTTTATTGAAATATACAACTAAGTGTTATAATATTAAGATATCACCTTACAGAGAATGTGGGGGTACCACACATTTCAGATACTCTTTTCAGACTTCAAACTAGTTTAAAACACCATATATGATGGTTAATTTTGTGTGTCAACATGACTAGGTTTTGCTACCCAGACATTTGATCAAAAATCAGTGTAGGTGACACTGTGAAGATATATTTTAGATGAGATTAACATTAAAACAGTAGGCTTGGAATAAAGTGGACTCCCTTCAGTGTATGGAGGTCCTGATCCAATTAGTCAAAAGTCTTATGAGAGAAAATAAGATTCCCAAGGAAGAAGGCATCCTGTCCCTGCACTGCCTTCAAACTCCACTTGCAGCATGAGCTCTTTCTCGGATCTCCAGCCTGCTGAAGTGTCCTGCAAAATTCAGACCCACCAGCCCTACGGGCCACAAACGCAATTCCTTAACAACTCTTTCTGTCTCTCACCCTCCTCATGATATTGTTTGCGTTTCTTTAGAGAATCCTGGCTAATATACTATCTTTTTTAAAGTATACTTTTTCCCCTAAAAATGACTGGTCACACTTTCTCCTTCCATTCAATCAAATTATTTGCTCTGCTTATGACACTTATGTATATGCAGCTTGGACAATTCTTGAACTATTACTTAGATGAACGTTAGCTTACCTAATCTTCTAACCTCTTTTTATTTACTCATTTTTCAAAAGTAGATAAATGCCTCTTCTAAGTGGGTATTATAACTTATAATGTTCCTTGCGATGCTCCACAGATAGTTTTATATGTAAAATACATTCAATAAGTGGATTATAATTCAATTTGATAGCTCTTTAGATGTAAATTTGCCTCTATTTATTTTCCTGATCAACCTTGCTATTCCATTTGGCTGCCACATGCAGCTGTATAGGGTTTTATTTATTCCCCTTACATGGTGGCCTTTGTAAACAGAAACACTAGTGATAAATTTAAAAATAGCATATGAATACACTCATAATCCATCCACTCAACCAAAACCTAATAAATTAATATATATTAATATAACATTAATATTATATAGAATATATAGACAGAGGCAGTGAGGCAGAGGAAAAGACTTTAAGTGAACCCAAGTGCATTCAGATATAATGTTTGTTAATGGAAGCCAGATTTAGTTTAACAAAACTAGTTTTTATAAAAGACTAATGTATCCAAATGCCTGTTTTGAATTACAATTGTCTCAATTTTAATAGAAGCAAACAATCCTATAGATTTTTCTTTTTTCCCCCTATATCTTGATGGGAAACATTTCATTATATATTTTCATAGCTATATTATAAATTATGGGAGCTGCTGATTCTCTATGGGTTACATATTTAAATCACAATAAATTCAAGTTCAGTAGTTATTGATTCAAATATTGTTTACTCCTGAATATTGACTTTGGAAAAGTTTCTAAAGTTTTAGAAAATAAAATAACAGCTCACACACTTTCTATTAAAACTTTTAAACAACTCCTATTATATTTTGCTTCTTTTATAGTGTTTTAAATTTTTCATAGGCAATTAGAGTTCCAAGTACTTGTTTACCATGTAAAAATCCCAATGCAACAAAGGAATTTTTTGGCCAATAGTGTATTTATATTATTTTAGACTTCACTCACTTATAAAAGAATAAAATAAATTTAGATTTATTCAATGCATGTTAAAATAAAATCTAAATCCCAATTCATATCTTATTCTTTTATATATCAATGCAATTTAAAATTATAATTTAAAACATATCATCTTGATTGACTTTTATATGCTGTAGTTTTTCAAGAGTACTTACAATATTAAATAAATTTATGTATACATATGACTGGTCATGGCCTGAAAAATATGTCAGCTTATAGTAAAAACTCAAATTTGGCTTCTATCATAATTAATGTAATGTAGGTTTTTGTACATATTTAGCTAAAGATGAGAAGAAGAACCATCTCTACTGAATTAGGTTAATCCCATTTCCCTTGACATCCAAGTCTTGCCAAAAGCAACTTATATGATTTAAAAGAGAGAAAAATAGAGTTTTCCTTATACACTTATGACAAATGCATATTTAAGAAATATTGTTTTAAACATAATATGTTACTTAAAAACGTATACCATGTATTATCAAATATGTTTTTTAATACAAATTTTGCTATTGACTCACATATACTTTTCTCTAAGGTAAATGCCAGACAGATGGGCATTTGAAATAATTTTTATTTATTGTAGGAGAAGAAAATTTTTTTCTCTACCCTTCTGGGTTCTTTTGACCAATCTATCAATCACGTTGTCATAAGATAGATTAATAGGAGAAAACTAAATTGAATTATATATGTATGGAAGCCCCACCAAGACAATGAGATGGTGCCCCAATGGTTGGTTAGTCGATTGAGGTTTATATTCGCTCCTGAGCTAAGAAGAAGTGGAGGTGAGGGGTACTTGGGCTTCTAAGGGAAGAAAGTTGGGAAAAGCAGATATTTGGTAAACAACTGTTTGTCACGCAAGGAAGAGACACTGGGAAACAGAGAGGGCTTCGAAGAAACAAACCCTACTGAGCTCCCCCAGTTTCCCACACCTTCCCTGTATTCTCTGTGTTTGTCCCTGGGAATAGCTCTATTCCTGGCCCTGGCCCTCTGTCTAAATTCTTACAGGAAGTTGAGGAGAAAGGGAAAAACTTTAATTGTCTTCAGGTCAAAATAGTAGGGGGGGCGCCTGGGTGGCTCAGTCTGTTAAATATCCAACTTCGGCTCAGGTCATGATCTCGCCGTTAGTGGGTTTGAGTCCTGCATCAGGTTCTGTGCTGGCAGCTCAGAGCCTGGAGCCTGTTTCAGATTCTGTGTCTTCCTCTATCTCTGCCCCTCCCCCACTCATGCTCTGTCTCAGAAATAAATTTAAAAAAAGAAACAACAACAACAAAAAAAGTCAGTAGGCCAGTGTGGCACGTTCTGGGGAAACTTGTTCTTAACCCTTTCAACATCTTCAACTTCCCATTTTTCATTTTCTTTATGCTGTGATTTAAAAAGCACTCAAAGTGATTTGTGATTTAATATGATTTGAAGAGCACTCGGGGGAAGCTTCCACTAACTGACAACTGCCTGGGATCATATGTAACTGGACTGAAAAAGCCCTTACAGATCAATGATTGTAAGTCCAGCCAGCAGACTTACATTTCTTGGAATCACAAGAGAATACTGAAGTAGTTTCAAACTCGTGTGAGCAGAAACTGTGCCTGCAGCACATTCTCAGCCATGGCGAGTGTTTCCCAAACCTAGTCTCTTTCAGAAAAAGAGAAACGCCCAGACTGAAGAGTGGAAAAGGATATTTTATAACAGAAATTTTGAAAAGAACTGAGGAAGTAAAAGAGACACCATATACAATTTCACAAAAATCACTCACATACAAACGGTGGAAAATACTTCGAATTTAGAACCTCTTCATTTCCTTTTTCTTAGCAGAGCCTCTCTGCCATAATAAAATCTTTCGTTTTAGAACTATTGCCCTAGTTTTTCTAATTCTAGTGAAGGTCTCCGACAAAAATACCTTTTTAGTGACATATAGAATATAATCAACTAGATCTACACTTAGACTCTAAAGCACATAACACAATTTAAGGAAGCATGTATTGTTGTTGTTTTTTTTTTTTTTAATTCTGGTATCCTTTATTTACTAACAATGAACATATTTCTAATTGTTTATAAGTCCGCATTTGCTTATTTTACCACAAGCAGCTCAAAATAAACAACTATGTCTTATTAACATTTATATCTCCAGCGCAGAATACCATCCCATCCAAAGACCAGCAGGCTCAGACCTAGGAGGAACTAATGAGTGTTTCAGTCCCAGTCTGAAGACAGGACAAAGCTGATGATATCTTAGTTCAAGGAAGTCAAGAAAGAGGAATTTCTTTTATTCAGGGGAAAATGAGTCATTTTTGTTCTATTGACATTTTGATTTAATTTCATGAGTCCCCCTCACAGTGAGGAGGGTCATCTACTTCCCTAAATCTACCAATTTTAATATTAATCTCATCCTAAAACACCCTCCCAGACACACCCAGATTAATATTTGTCCAAATATCTAGGAACTTTGTGGACCAGTAAAGTTGGAACATAAAATTAACTATCACAGTAATGAATGGATACTTTATCTGCTATGTAGATTAAAATCATAAACCAGAGGGCAGCCTGGGTGGCCGACTTTGGCTCAGGTCATGACCTCACAATTTGTGGGTTTGAGGCCTGGGTCGGGCTCTGTGCTGACAGCTCAGAGCCTGGAGCCTGCTTCAGATTCTGTCTCCCTCTCTCTCTCTCTGCCCCTCCCCTGCTCATGCTGTCTCTCTCTCTCTCTCTCTCTGAAATAAATTAAAGCAAACATTTAAAAAAATCATAAACTAGGGATAGACTTTATGAAAGAGCAGTTCAATATGACATCATGGCTCAAATTTTATGGTATTAAAGTTTTAAATGGTTGACATGTTTGACAGAAAAGCAATCTTTCCTCCTTGCTTGCATGCTTGCTTGTTTTCCTAAACTCCAGTTAGAACATTCTTATATAATTTTTACATTGAGTTATAATTGTGTCAAAAAATATTTATTTGTCCTACTAAATGTATATGGTTTTTACATGTATAGTAGTTGCAGTATATATTCACATGATAAATAGTAACTACTAAATAAATATTAGTTGAGAGAAACAGTTTCTTTTTTATTAAGAAAGGATACACACACCTAAGACACATAATAATTGATTTGGTATGAATATGTCTTGAATCCCCTTCCCCAAAAGTCAAATAATATAAATAAGTAAAGAGAAAAAATTCATACACACATAAAAATAAACACACACACACTTAGAAATTTAATAATAGTGGTTAAGATATCATCAAACACACATGCATATGTATGCAAATACATAAGAAATGAGTGAAAAAGAGAGAGAGAGGACAGATACTCGGGAGATGGAGAGGAAGACATCAGGAAACAAAATGGTGTGGGTCATTTCAGAGAAAACAATGAGAGTTAGAAGACAATAACACAAGGTTCTTGAAAATTCTCAAATATTAATTGCCAATAAAGGATTTACAAAGTATTTTTATTTTGCCCAAAATAACACTGAGTTTAGGGAGTGAAATAAAGGTATCATTGTTATGGAATCTGGTGTGGATCACCCGGCAGAAGAACCAAGCGGCACTTGGAGATCTTGGAAGACAGAAGGTTTATTTTACACCAGGGTGCTCAGAGGAGATCATTCTCCAGAGATCTGAGCCCAGACCATAAGCAGAGGAGACAATTTATCTTCTGTTCTCATGGCAAACCTGGCAAGCCGGGTAAGAAGGAAAGCCTGGAATAGGGGTCTTTGGGCAGGGACTGGAATTCTCCATCAGTCCTGTCAGCCATCTTGTACAGATTTTTCCCTATCATTATAAGGCACATAATTTCTCAAAAACTCAGTTACTGCTCAGTTATTCCATAAATGCTACTGAATGATTTGATCCACCAAAATGAATATTAAGGGGAGGGGTGTGGCATATTTGTGATATAGGAAATAGAAAATCTAATACAGAAATGTGACTCTGTTTTCTGCACTAAATTATAGCATCAGGATGAAAATTAAAGGTATATATTTTTGAATACTAAACTAATTATCAAGTAAAAGATCAAATTATTTGTTCTGTAATCTCTTAAAAGGATATCTATCACTATATGATGTAATTTAAAAAAGTAATTGAAGAATATTTATACAATGACCTTTAAAGTTTTCACACTTTCAGCAATATGAAAAATGGAAAAACAACTTTCATAATGAATTCATTGAAATTCATGTATGCTATTCAAATTAAAAAGAGCACTATTCTGAGACTTTACTACATTATATATGTTCCTTTAGGTTAATATTAGAGTATTAAATTTTACATAAAGAAAATAATATGGCTGATCATGATAGAAATTAAATCTCAAACACTGTTTTTAAATTGTGTATGTTAAAATTTTAATTTTAATAAAATTTTTATTTTATTATTTTTAATAAAATTTTAATAAAAACATGCATATACATAGTTATAAGTCAAGCAGAAATATAAAGAATATACCCAAATTCACAGGGTGCCTTTCACCTCTTACCAACCTATCCCTATAATCCAACAACTTTCTTATTCAACAATTTCTCATTTTTCCTTATGGCTTTTAAAATGCATGTTTCTAAATAACATACTGTATATGCGATCTTGTTAATTTTAGATACTATGATTTGTTTTCTGTTATGGAAAATAAGCTTTTTAGAGTTTTTTTCCACAACCATCTTGGTATTTCATCAAACCTAATTGCATTTTTGGGGGCTTCTGGGTGGCTCAGTTGGTTAAGCAGACGACTTCAGCTCAGGTCATGATCTTGCAGTTCACAAGTTAGAGCCCCTCATTAGGCTCTGTGTTGACAGCTCAGAGCTTGGAGACTGCTTTGGAGTCTGTGTTTCTCTCTCTCTGCCCCTTCTCTGCTAACGCTCTGTCTCTCTCTTCCTGAAAAATAAATAAACATTGGGGTGCCTGGATGGTTCAGTCGATTAAGTGCCCGACTTTGGCTCAGGTCATGATCTCTTGGTTCATGAGGTAAAGCCCCATGTCGGGCTTTGTGCTGACAGCTCAGAGCCTGGAGCCTGCTTCAGATTCTGTGTGTCTCTCTCTGCCCCTACCCTGCTCCAACTGTGTGTCTCTCTCAAAAAAAACATTAAAATTAAACAAAATTAATGTTTTGTTTATTTCTGAGAGAGAGAGAGAGAGAGAGAGAGAGAGAGAGACAGTGTGAACAGGGGAGGGTCAGAGAGAGAGGGAGATACAGAATCTAAAGCAGACTCCAGACTCCGAACTGTCAGCACAGAGCCCGATGTGAGGCTTGAACCCACAGACTGGGGTATCATGACCTGAGCCGAAGTCAGACGCTTAACTGACTGAGCCACCCAGACGCCTCTAAAATGTTTTAAATAAAAAAGCATTAAATTTTTTAACTGATTGCATTTTGTTTAAGAATATATGCAATGCTTAATTACTCTATATTAAAATGTTGAATAAGACATATGTTATATTACCTGTTAAATATAGGTTTTATTTTCTTTCTAGAGTTGATTATTCATTTGTTATTTTTTCCTCCTAATTGTGTCCATATCTATTAGATCCTTCACATGCCTGGCAATGTGTCTATAACAAATGCTGTAGGTGTGGTTCTGATGTAAGCAGAAGTTAGAGATTCATTGATGTAAGGTAATCAAGCACTGAGTGGTCATTTCATTTTTTCCCCATTAATGTATCCCAAGTAGCAACCTGTGGTAATCTTTATCTCTGTGGCCTCTCTTCAGAGTCTGTGAGTATATCATGTTACACACCCAATAAAATGCATTCTCCACTTAGCTAAGGGAAGTGAAGCGGTTATCTCAAAGTGCAATATGCAAGCTTCTAATGAAAAATGATTTCCTGCACAGTGGTTACCTGTTTTGCCTACTCTTCTTGATTATAGAGACTCTTTGATTCCATGCCTCCAGAAATAAAACTTCTCTTTACCCTGAAAGATGTTCAAGAAAGGGGGCTGCTGTAGGAAAAGTGTGGAGATAATTGTCATATGATCGTGATTTCACATTTCATTCCTGGACTTTAACTCCTATTTTCTGGAGTACCTAGTGTTACAGAAGTGCTCAGAAAAATTTACATATGCAATGAGTTCTCTTTCTTCCATTAGTTTTCCTTTAAATAATCAAGGAAATAACACAGTAATTGATTTTTCTATTGCTTTGGGTATTACAATGATAGAATATTAAAAATTATCTCTTGGGGAGAAGATATTTTTAATTGTTTGGTTGTTTTTTTGCTACAATAACTGGCTCTATCTACCAGTTATCTAATTTACATTATGGTGAGATCATTTCTTTTGAGACACTTAGGTTTGAGGAGTCAAAATTAAATAGTTTCCATGCAAATAATTATTAAATACCTACTATGTTCCAGATACTGAGCTAGATGCAGGGTAACTTTGTTGCTATCTCCCTTAGGAGATTTATAGTCAGATTCATGGGAAATCAGATAATAAAATACAATTAATACACACTTATGTTATTTTGGTAGTTATTGGTGGGAATTGGAGTTACTTACTTAATTACTTAATAGTGGCTTTATTAAATTATAAATAAAGATAATGGTGAAGAGAAAGGAACAAAGTATATATATATATAGGTATAGAGATATAGAGATAGATGATAGATAGACAGATAGGTAGATAGATATAGATATATTACAGACAGGTTAAATTATTATCAGATGATCTAAACAAATTGAAAATTCCATGTAAATATCTTTATTTTGCTTTCTTCTCTAATATCTAAAATATCATTTGTACCGTTTTTTTTAATGGTTATTATTTTTGAGAGAGAGGAAAACAGAGGGCAAGCAGGGGAGGTGCAGAGAAGGAGACCCAGAATCAGAAGCAGGCTCTGAGCTGTCAGCACAGAGCCTGATGAGGGTCTCGAGCTCATGAACTATAAGATCATAACCTAAGCTGAAGTCAGATGATTAGCTGATGGAGCCACCCAGATGCCCCTAAAATGGCATTTTTAATATAATCCATTTTATATCTATATTTGTCTATTTATATTCTACTATAGATTTTGCAAAATATGTATTTCTATAAATAACATATGTTCAGAACCATATTTCCAATATATCTTATACATGCTAAACTTATGTTTTCATACATATATGTGTGTATGTTAATGTTTAAGTATATACTTATCGATGCAAAACACCTATAAACCCTAATTTTTTTCTCATTAAATATCAACACAATTTTATCATTGAAGACTATTGTTATTCTGAATTTTCAGATGCAGAAACTCACTTGTTCAAGGTTACACAGTTAATTAGTTAATGCAAGAGGAGGGATTCATACCCTGCGAGTTCAACATGAGTCAAATAATAAACTAGAGTGCTCACTGCAATTGCTTCTCATTCCAATTAGCCATATTAAATAAATACATAATTTGAATACCTTATCCTCGAAAGAGTCAGAGTGACTTGTGTTTTGAGGAACTAGGAAAATTGAGTTTTCTATCAAGTCAGAGCTAAGGTGAGAAAGTAAAGCATATTTTTCTTAAGAATTTTTGAGCAGGTGAGAAGTATGTACTCCAAAACGCAATTACTTGGGGAGCAGCCAAATTAAAAAGGATAAACCTGAATGAGTCATAAATTGAAAGTGGTGGCAGAAGGAGAATCTGCGTAGGAGCCAATGAAACAGAGAATAGTAGATATTAGGAACCGTCTGCACTGTTAGGCAAAGATAAGGATGGACAAATCCCCTAGGGACTGAAGTCAGCAAAAACATCTGGAGATTATCTGGAAATTATTCCTTTTCAATAATTGAAAAGGCATGTCTTTTTAACTATGAATTTATTTCAAATGTATTTAATTATATAAATTTGCTGATTACACAATAAATCAATACTATTAATGTTACCCAGAAAAAATATGAAATCTGAGATGTTGAAAACCTGGTAAGAATTTACATCAGGATTGGGGTGCCTGGGTGGCTCAGTCGGTTAGGCATCCGACTTTGGCTCAGGTCATGATCTCACTGCTCGTGGGTTTGAGCCCTGCGTTGGGCTCTGTGCTGACAGCTCAAAGCCTGGAGCCTGCTTCAGATTCTGTGTCTCCCTCTCTCTCTCTGTCCCTCCCCCGCTTTCACTCTGTCTCTCTCTCAAAAATGAATAAATGTTTTAAAAATTTTTTTAAAGAACTTACCTCAAGATTAGTACTAATTCTCCTCCTACTTTTTTTTTCTATTTTATCTCTCAAATGCTAATTAAAATGAAGAAATATGACAGGACTTCTATTTCTGGCAATATGATGCACTGACTATTCTGAAAATACCTCAAAATACTGAATAACTTTTTTTAAAAATCTTGAAGTTGTATAGTTTAGTTGGGCAGAAAGTTTAAAAAATTAACACAATTTTAAATTTAAAAAAATAGTTATCTGGAAGAAACCAAAACTTCAAAAAGAAAAGCTCACAAAAATGTTACACTTACCCTGAGGAAATATTCAAATTATAGGAGGTTTTAGTTGAGAGTTAATCCAACCAGTGTAAAGAAAAACAAAACAAAAGAAAAATCCTAGGAATGGCAAGGTAAAAACCAGACCAACAGCTTTTCAAAATAAAGCCATGACTCCAGAATGTTAATATTCAATAAAATACCAAACTGGGAGAACTCCCCTATACAAGGAGACAGTAATTAAACTTGACAAATGAGGAGGCATGGTACAGAAAATTTTCTTTGATGAAATCTTTAGTCTGGTCTGAAGCAGATTTGAGACCAAAAACATATTACATACAGAACCCAAAACCTAAAGCACAAAATTTGTGTAGAACTTTGGAGTACTCTCAATACTCCAGATTCCTTGTAGAAATAAACATAGCCCTCATTATAGCAAAAGGTGTTAATCATAGTCCTTCAAAGATTTCTTTTTCTTTTCTTTTTTTAAACGTTTATTTATTTTTCTGGGACAAAGAGAGACAGAACACAGCAGGGGAGGGAGAGAGAGAGAGAATGAGACGCAGAATCCGAAGCAGGCTCCGGGCTCTGAGCTGTCAGCACAGAGCCTGATGCAGAGCTCGAACCCAGGAGCTATGAGATCATGACCTCGCAGTTCCGAAGTCGGAAATTTAACCTACTGAGTCACCCAGGTGCCCCAAAGAGTTCTGAAAAACAATGTACAAAAGGTATGGGCTATCTCTCAGAAAATAAAATAACCAAAGAAACAGGTTATTGTGTGCAAGAGTTAACAGAATATACACAGATAATCAGAAGGAGATGTAAAGTGTTAAAAAGTGTGAATGCTATGAATAATAATAAAAGGGGTTGTTCAAAGTAGGTGAAAGAAAAGAGGCTATCAAAACACAAAATCTGACTTGAAAATAACAAAATAAAACATTTTAGGAACGGAAAAAGAATGCTTCAGATGAGATAGCCAGAACAGACACGACGAGAAAGAAGGAATGAAATGGAACATAGATCTTGACAGAACTCCTCAGAATTCACTATGGAGAAATGGATGTAGAAAAATAAAAGGGAAATTGAGAGATTGGGTAGTAAAATAAGAGATTTTAGCTTTATCTACTGAGATGAAGAAGATAGATATAAAGATATACTGGATAAGAGCATTTCAGAATTGATTTAAGATAAAACTGCTTGGATTCTGGAAACTACATGGATCTTATGCAGAACAAATGAATATAATTCCATACCCAGAGTCATTATAATGAAACTGCAAAATACCAACAATAAAGAAAATATCTTAAGTAAATTAGCAAACGCATATATATGATCTTCAAAAGGAACAAACATAGGTCTGAGTACTTCCATCAGTACTATCAGTGAACATCAAAGGAATAATATCTGAAAGTATTAACTTCAAATGACTTTTATCTAGACTTGCACAAAAATCAAATATGCCCAAAACCAAGAATGAAACAAGGGCACTGCAGGCAAACAAAACTTGATAAATTTGTTGCAACACATCTATCTTGGTAAGAATGAGCCAAACAACTCATTGGAAAGTGAACCAAAGACTAGATTGTGAAGCCTGCTTGGGATTCTCTCTCTCCCTCTCTCTCTGTGTCCTTCCCCTGTTTGCGTGCTCTCCCTCTCCTCTAAATAAATCAATAAACCTAAAAATATATATGAATATATAAACATATATGGTCCAAAGCACAGGCAAAGGAAAGAAGAAAAAGGGGGATATGAGAATGACTGCTTCATGGATACAGTTTCTTTTGGGGGTGATGAAAATGTTATCCAACTAGATACTGGTGATGGTTATGCAACGTTGTGAAAATACTAAATTCCATTCAAGTGTACACATTAAAATGATGAGAATGGTCAATTTTATTCTATGTTTTTTACCAAAGTAAAAAAAAATATTTTAAAGATACATTTCCAGAACAGTATAGTATATACTTGCTTAATATCTACCTCGTAAACTACAGTATTTCTAGACTTTTTGAGTTCAAATTCTGGCTTCACAACTTATTATCTGTGTATTTTTGTGCAATTTATGAGCCTTTCTTTGCTACTGTCTTCCCACACGGTAAAATGAAGATGATTTTAACTGTAACAGCAGCAGGATTCTCGCACAGAGAGGCATGACACCGAGGCTTTGCTTTCTAGGAAGCAACTTTATTCGTGCCTGCACTGGATCAATTGGGTTCATTCCCAAAGAACTGAACCCCAAACACCACATGGCATAGTTTTATATATATATTTTTTTACTTCTTTGTCTACCATATATAATGACACACAAACACATAGTCTGACTAGGCGGTTTCATGTTACAAGGTCATGAGGGATGTCACATAAGTGTATAGCTAGGTGGCCTTGAGGTTGGTTTTTTTCTTTTTCTTTTTTCTTTTCCTTAGGGAGGGGACCCTACCACATAACTACAATGTGAAGATTAATAATGTAACAAGGCATAAAGAATCCTAATATAATAAGTTCTCAATTAGGTTTATGTATGGCTAACTATAATTTCTTATGATCACTAACCTCATAGTGATTAATGCTAATATTTTGCTTCTATGATTTTGTTAGCGTAAAGTATTCATACCTTATTTTTATGCCATTCTATTATGCCAAACTATTCAGGGTTTGGATCAACTGTTCCAGAATGCCTGTCCTGAATGACTCTTCGTGTTACATTTATGTTTGCTTTTTCCATCTCCCTGGGTTGCTGTATATAACACCTTAAGGCTCATATCACATTGCAGTTATTGGTGTATTTATCTATTTGCTCCACTAAAGAGTCAATTTCACAAAAGTGATGTATCATTCTATTTGGTCTCTCGAGCACATACTGGAACACAATATACACACGCATGCACAAACACACACACACACACACACACACACACACACACACACACACAAGTCCAGAACTCCTATTTCCACAATATAAGCTATATGATTGACACATACTTCATTTTGTTTCTTTCATAACACATTCTTTGCCATGTAACATATACCAAATTTACAGCACTAAACATGTATGAATCTCTCAAGGTTCCCCATATTAAGGTGAAGGAAGAACTTAATAATTAATGTTCTCATTTCGCAAATATTTAGTAGCTCTAATAGTATGCATAGCACTAAGCATGCAATAAGTATTTCAAATATTAACTCTCAAACTATTTTCATAGTTCTCTGGTTTCTATCTAAGTTTAGATTTAAGTACTTTATGGGCCAAAGCAAAACTTTAGACACAGACTAAAGTTGCATGTTGGCTGGGAGTAACACTGATTCTCAGCCAGGTTTTTTTTTTTTTCTGGAGAAAACAATATTTTCCCCCCAAATGACAAGAAAAAGTGAAAAATTAGAAGATTAGGCACACACACATATGATTTTTGCAAAGGGCTTTTTTGTCGAACCACATTCTTGTCTAGTACTTAGACTATGACTCAAGAAGCAACTGGCATGATTAGAAATGAGAAAAGCTATATTACTGTCAACCTGAATATCTCTAATATTATCAGTTTGGCACAAAAGACCGCAGGAATATTGAGTTACATCACCATGCCATTCATCTATTAAAAAAGAAAAGCTGAAAAAAAAACACAAGAAGCCATCATCTGTACCCTTGTTAAGTCTGAAGATGGAAATACACATATATTAACAATTGTTTTTTATCCAGATACTGAAAATTATAATGACATATAATACTATGTCTGACTGATTTCATTTTGATTTCTAGTTTGAACAGTGCTCAATAATTTCAGTGGATACCAACTAAATTGTTGTCAATACACTTTAATTATTATATACATGCACAGCAGTCATTTCACACAGCTTTAGGGGGTAAAGATGCACCAATTAGTGATCCTGGTTTGATTTTATTTAAACAAATGATTTTCCATTTTGAGATGTATATAATACATAATTTGCACTCTCCTGCATTTGCTTTCAGGGGATTCTTAACTGGGATGCAAAATATTTTGTCTTAACCATTTATGATAAAATCAAAGCAATAAAGAGTACTGTGATAAAGAGGAATCCTGCATGTTCTTTTAAAGCCAACATACATTTGTAGAATCTCCATCAAGCTAGTCAATAAGGAAAGTGATCTATTTACAGCTTTAGCCTCAGGCATTTGAAAATTTTCTACACAACAGAGGAACCATTTTTGTTTGGCAAGCTTGAATTAGAGCTTCACAATCTGGCAGAATTTATATTTTGGGAATGGTTTACAGGTGTACCAAGAAGTCAGCTAGATTAGGAAGTGCTCTGATCATCACAAGGATGCCTAGATCGCCATGTCGTGTCTCAGGAGACATGTTATGTCCCAATTATCGAGTCTTGTAAAACAAAGATAATTTCCTCTGTGAGATATGATACTATAACCTGTAGGAGTTACCAGACCGGCTTGCTGTCTCCTGCACAAAAGACCTACTAAAATGAGCAAGAAGGGATGAAAATCCAGTTTTAGTTCTGCAGCACCCACCAAGAAAAATAGGTCCTTCAGTCATTTCTGCGTGTGCCTCCTTCCCTTCCACTTCATCTTCAGTATCCACACAGAACGTATCTGTCATGCTTTGAAAATAAAGAGAAGTGCAAATTCTAGGAAAACAACAACCAAAATAAATTATAATAACAAAAGCCATAAGTTGAATGCACTCTTTCCTAAGCACTGCTGTATATTTATGCATTTAATTTTTATTACTGTTCCAAGAAACAATTACAATTCTTTATTTCTATCAATATATGTTATCCAACATTACTTGTGAGCTGTATGCTTTGCAAGGTGTTGCAGAATGGAAGCAAAAAAGGTCCAGCTTCTCTTCAAAGAGCTTTCCATCTAGTAGTGGAGGAAAATAAGACAATGTCAAGTCAATGGGAAGATTTTAGAAATGCAGTAGTGGGAGGAACACTGCACACTGTGAAATAACAACAAAAATAGATACTAAATGATCTTGACTGTGTGATGGGGGAACATCGTTGCAACTAAGAAAATTCTTGTCAGGGGTGCCTGAGTGGCTCAGTCGGTTGGGTGTCCAACTTCAGCTGAGGTCTTGGTCTCCTAGCTGTGAGTTTGAGCCCCACATCGGGCTTCCTGGTGACAATTCAGAGCCTGGAGGCTGCTTTGGGTTCTGTGTCTCAACTCTCTGTTTCTCTGTCTCTTTGCCCCTCCCCTATTCATCCTATATCTCTCTCAAAAATAAACAAACATCTAAAGAAAAAATTCTTGTCATTTACGAGTATGTGAAATATATGACAGCACAGAACAAACTAGAAGCAAGGTGGCCATGTTTAGAGTGCAAAAAAGAAAAACGGTCTTCTTGGAGGGAAGCGATGAGAAGTGAGCTTATCTGGAACTGTCAGGTTATATTAAAACCAACAGTCAAATTGTCAATTGGTTTTATCACCACTTCATTTTGTATTTGAAGCCAACTTCACTAAACAGACTGATTTTCAAAGTCAGTGTCTCAAAACACAGAGATTACTGAATATATGTGTCAATATCCCCAAAAAAACACATAATCTCCTTCTTTCCCTTTAATTCTTTTTTCTTCCCCTGCACACATGAATATTTCCAGAAGTGAATTTAATTGCATTATTATCCACATATTCTTTAAGTAAATCTTTGGGTCATAAACGTTTTTTAATTTGCTGAATCAACTTTGTTATTGGTTTATTTGAGATTTTTGCATGTACATTCATAAGTGATAGTGGACAATACTTTTACATTTCTAAATATTTTTATTTGTTTTGGTGCTGTGTTAGTTCTCTTTTGATGCATGACAAATTACCATCAATTTGGTAGCTTAAAAGAACACCCATTTATTATGCTATAGTCTGATAGCTCGTAAGTCTGGGCTGGCTCAACTGGATTCCCTGCCCAAGACCTTATGATACTAAAATCAAGATTTTGAGGAGGCTGATGTTTTACCTTGAGGATCTGAGGCAGAAGCATTTCCAAATTCATTCAGGTTGTTAGCTGAATTTAGTTTCTTGGGTTGGATAACTGAGGTCCCTATTTCTTTGCTAGTTCGTCAATTTGGGGGCAACCTTCAACTCTTAGAAGCTTCCTGCATTTCTCATCATGTGGTTTCCTCATCATGGAGCCAAAAGTCCTGCTTAGAATGCCTTCAAGTGTTTCAAATCTCTGATTTTAAAGAATTGCTGTGATTCAGTTATGGCCACCCAGATAATCCCCATTATTTTAGATCCAACTGATTTAGCACCTTACATCTGCAAAATCTCTTCAGAGCACTCTGTTTAGTATTTGATAAAAGTATATAGATTACTTAAAAATAAAATCTTACAGAAAAATAATTTGTACTTTGTCCCTTTCGGATGTAAATTCAATGAGTATTCAGTATATTCTGCTTGTTGTCTTCTATTTGGTTCTATTCTTACTACTTTTTTCTGTCACTAGATTTCTTAATGGCTTTTATTAAATCCTATATCAAAGCTTTACAATTCAGTAAATACATAGATTAAATTACTTAACTATGACCACTTCCATCAAACAAGCACACTATGAATCACCTAGGAAAGATAATGGTTTGTGAAAACCTCACAGTATCACTGTGGATTTTGACAATTTCTCTTTGAAACTGTGTTGATTATTAATTTCCATACTTTTAGTTAGGAACAATTTTTTTTTTCTGTTTGGTGAACTTTTAGTATTTTGTTATAATTTAGGGGCCAGTCTTTTGCCCTAACAATTTTTTTCACAGATACAGATGTATTGATATAATACACCCTTACTTATATTTAATTATTTTGACCTTGCTTGGTATAAACTTATAATTATTTTTAAAGTCTTATGTTTCCTATGGTTTAGATATTTCTTCTGTAAGCAGCATATAACTGAATTGTACATTCAGTTTTATTTTATTTTATTTTATTTTATTTTTTTACAATTTTTTTAATGTTTAATTTATTTCTGAGAGAGAGAGATAGAGAGCATGAACAGGGGAGGGTCAGAGAGAGAGGGAGGCATAGAATCTGAAACAGGCTCCAGGCTCTGAGCCAGCTGTCAGCACAGAGCCTGACACGGGGCTTGAACACACGAACTGTGAGATCGCGACCTGAGCCGAAGTTGGACCCTTAACCGAGCCTCCCAGGTGCCCTTAGATTTATTCTTTCATTGGAAATGACACACAGGGTGCCTGGGTGCCTTAGTCGGTTAAGCATATGACATCAGCTCAGGTCATGATCTCATGGTTTGTGAGTTCAAGCCTTGGGTTGGGCTCTGTGCTGACAGCTCAGAGCCTGGAGCCTGCTTCAGATTCTGTGTCTCCCCCTCTCTTCTCCTTCCATGCTCATGCTCTGTCTCTCTCTGTGTCTCTCAATACCAACGACTGAGCCACCCAGGTGCCCCTCAGTTTTAAAACTTTTATCAGAACTTCATCCATTTGCGTTTATTGTTTTACTGGTAACTTTTGAATCATTTTTCCCACCATAATCTATGCTTTCTATTTAAGCTCTTTTTACTAGGCTGAAAAATCCCACTAGTTTTCATATTAGCATGGTTATGCATTTCTGCTTATGATCATAATATTTTTCCGTAACTTTTAGAGGTACTGAATGGTTTTTTAGTATATCTAATACTTATATCTTTATTTGTGAATCCTTCCTACTGGATTTTCATTCAAAAGTTTTAAGGCATTTTATCTCAACTAAAAATTCCAAGAAATATAATTTTTAAAATGTGGCTATTTCATACAAGGTAGTAATGCTATTTTGAATAAAAATTAGCCTATCAATTTTATTAATGTACTAAAATTGACCACCATGACTCTGAAAATTAAGTAGGATATATAAATAAAATGCTACAACTATATGTAGCTTTATAATATTTCATTAAATAAAATACAAACATACAACTCTAAAATCTATTATTTAAGTTGCAAAACAATAAGAACATTTTTCTATATTTTGCTAATGAAGCCAATGACAAAATCATTCAATTGTCTAAAATAAAAATATACTTCCTTTAAGAAAGTATCTACTACCTTTAAATATGAGTTATAATGTTTAAAAGTTTTCATTTTTACATGATTTTTCATATACAGTTGACCCTTAAACAACATACATTTGGACTGTGCAGAGACAATTATCTGCAGATTTTTTTAAATAACTAAGTACAGTACTGTAAATGTTTTCCTTGTACTTCTGATTTTCTTAATAATATTTTCTTTTCTCTAGCTTACTTTTTGTAAGATTACACATAAAATACATATAACATACAAAATAGGTGTTAATAATCCATATTATTGGTAAGGCCTCTAGCCAACAGTGGGCTACTCAGAGTTAAGTATTTGGAGAGTCAAAATGTATATGTTGATTTTTGACTGCATGGTGGGTCAGCACCTCAAACTCCTGCGTTGTTTAAGGGCCACCTGTAATATATTTGCAGCTGTTAAAATTGCTTGTGAGAATACTTAATGTTAGGAGAAATACAATATAATATTAACTAGAAAAAAAAGGAGGGAAATCTTAATATATCAAATTATCAACAGTAATTATCTTTGAGATACAGTGGCTCTTTTTTATAGATGGGCAATACTGAAATTCTCCTAAAATTTCTTTTATCATGCCAGTGTTGAAGAGAAACTAACTTTTTTTTTTTTTTTTTTTTTTGGTTTATTGAAGATAACCTAACTTCTAAGTTACTTTCAGTATACAGCTTTTCTTTTTAGTTTCCTGAAAACTGTAGAAATTACTCCAGGCTGAAAAGGAAACCTCTTTGTTATAAATACTGAAAGTTGTCAATGAAATATGTAATATTTTGGTATCACAAAGCTGATAATTTAAACTTAGTTTTGACATTTACTGTTACCAAACTTTCTCTAAGACATTTCATCACTTTTGGCCACTCCCTTAAATGACTGCTTTAACACTGGTATAGCTGTGATTAATTTAAAATAATATAATATAACTGCATATGCCTTGCAATATGTACATCATTCATTTAGTTTCTAGATCTTGGTATCAACAGTATCTGAATTAACTTATTTTTAGACACAACTCTTTAAAATTTGGTAGTAGCTATTGTACCTAATGACTGTATTTCCATCGTCTCTGCCAGTGAATAATTTGCCCATCAAGGATAAATTACACCCAAAAAAAACAAAAGAAAAACAAAAAAAAGAATAAATTACAATTTTTTCCCCATCTCACTCTCTTCCTATCTCTATGATATAAGGCCTGGCCCTGAAAAAGATTAACAAACAAATACATATAAATATTTTATGTTGTACTATATTTGCAAGATGTCAATGGACATGCCCGCAGGTATATCTACCAGATAAGTCTTAATAGGAGAATTAATTGTCGCTAATATTATGAGGTTTTTGAGTGAAACAATGGTTTTTCTTTCTCTCTTTTGTTTTATGGAGAAATATATAGGAAAATCACATTGTTCATATGAGAACAATTTTCTTTCAGTATAACAATGAGTCAACCACTTGTCACTTTTGAGGGTAAAGAGGTCGTGATGTCTGTTGAATAAAGCAAATACTTCTATTGCCAACTCTGATGAGACATAGTCTGTAAGTCATGACCAATCTAGCTTTTTTTTTCAGTCTTTTATATTGTTTTAACGTAGCTTCCAGTGGTTATACAATTAAATGTTTGTTACATGATTGATTCAAATTGTATCATAAGAGATTAGAAGAACAAATACTGTTAAAATGTCGATACTACCCAAAGCAATCTACACATTTAATGCAATCTCTATTAAAATATCAACAGAGTTTTTCAGAAGAGCTAGAACAAATAATCTTAATTTGTATAGAGCACAAAAGACCCCAAATAGCTTGAAAAAGAAAAGCAAAGCTGGAGGCGTCAAAATTCCAGACTTCAAATTATTAGTCAAAACAGCATGGCACTGGCACAAAAACAGGTACTTAGATCAATGGAACATAATACAAAACCCAGATATGAACCCACAAGTATATGGTCAACTTATCTTTGACAAAGCAAGAAAGAATATCCAATGGGAGAAAGACAATCTCTTTAACAGAGGGTGCTGAGAGAACTGGACAGCAACACACAAAGGAATGAAACTTTCCTTTGAAAGGAATGAAACTTACACCATACACAAAAGTAAATTCAAAATGGATTAAAGACTTTAACATGAGGTAGGAAACCATCAAAATCCTAGAGGAGAACACAGATAGCAACCTCTTTGACATCAGCCATAGTAACTTCTTAGGAGACACATCTCTAGAGTCAAGGGAAACAGATGCAAAAATGAACCATTGGGACCTCATCAAGATAAAAGTCTTCTGCACAGTGAAGGTAATGATCAATAAATGGGAGGACATTTACAAGTGACATATCTGATAAAAGGTTAGTATCCAAAATCTATAAAGAACTTATCAAACTCAACACCCAAAAAAGAAATAATCTAGTTAAGAAATGGGCAGAAGACATGAATAGACATTTTTCAAATATGTCTATTTGAATATATATTTATATTCAAGGGGAAGCCTCTTGAACTGTTGCTGGGAATGCAACCTAGTGTAGCTACTTTTGAAAACAGTATGGAGTTTCCTCGAAAAGTTAAAAATAGAAGTACCCTATAATCCAGCAGTTGCACTTCTAGATTACCCAATGAATACCAAAAAATACTAGCTCAAAATGATACACGCATGCTGATTTTTATAGTAGAATTATTTATAATAGCCAAATTATGGAAACAGCCCAGTGTCCATCAACTGAAGACTGGATAAAGAATATATAATGTGTGTGTGTGTGTGTGTGTAATGGAATATTACTCAGCCATTAAAAAGAATCTAATCTTGCCATTCACAGTCACATGGTTGGAGCTAGAGAATATTGTGCCAAGCAAAATTTGGCAGAGAAAGACACATACCACCCATATGATTTCACTCATATATGAAATTTAAGAAACAAAACAAATGAGTAAATGGAAAAAAAGAGCCAAAGCAAGAAATACACTCTTAACAGTAGAGAACAGACTGATGGTTACCAGAAGGGAGAGGAGTGAGGGTATGAGTTAAACAGATGATGGGGACTAAGAGGGAACTTGTGATGAGCATTGTGAGCACTGGGTGATGCATGCAAGTGTGGAATTACGATATTATACACCTGAAACTAATATTACGCTGTATGTTAACTAAGTGGAACTTTTTTTAAAAACATGAAAAAAAATGTGTTCTAAGACACTAAACAAATATGATTCTTATGCAGATATTTAGAATTGTATTTATTCATTTAATGCATGTAATAAAAAAGGTCTGACTGGATGGATATATTGTACCAAATATTGTGTTTGCCACTTAGTATCCATTTAAAAGACAACATGTCTCTCTTCTTCACTGCAACCACAGATTTTTCCTCAATAGAAAAATAAATGTAATCAATCATGAAACTTTACAGATGATTTAGATCATGTATATATCATGGTAAAATAGAAGTAGCACTTATGGAATATATGATAATAAAACAAGCCATGAAGTATATCCCATTTTATGATTTTTAATATATTTAAATGCTTTAAGAATAAAGTCATTTATGTGTCTTCAAATGATCACAGGTTCAAATACTCTATTAAAGAAACCATTTTAACTTTTCTATGCATAGAACATATATGTAAATATATTCACTATAAATATTTTATTTAGTTACAAATATTTTGACAGAAAGAAACTTCAACCACAATGAAAATGCAATTTTTTTGTGACCCAAAGACACCAAAAATACAGAATAAGATTTTTTATTTTATAAATTGGGAACACAGGCTAGAGAGATTCAGGGAAAGAAACATAAATTAGAGAAGTCAATTTTGTTGGAAGCAGAGCCTTTGACAGATTCATGACAAGATGGAAGAATAATTTTTGTTTTGAACAGTAGGTTGAAAGATTAATAGTAAGAAATAGAAAAATCATTTTTATTGGGAGATGCAAGGGTACTAGATTTGTGATTTAAGAATCTTATTTTTCTTTATTTTAGAAAATGGAAGGTGTCAGAGTTTTCTTTTTTTAAAAAAATATACTTAATTGTCCATAGTTTTTCTTAAAAACCTCAGCTAATGAATTTGTGAAAGCGAAAGTCAAATTTGCTGATACCTTTCTCTTGCACTAAATGTATGTTAAATATATCGTAAGAAACTTACTTTACAGATACATTTTTATTTTTATATGTTCATCTGTTTATATCAAGAAAAGGATGCAAATATTGGAGACTTAAGTCATCAAAAGGTTAGCCTTTGTCAATATCTTATTAAATTTTATACTCTTCCAACTCTGGTGACTTTATGAAGAAAAAAATGTGTCTGTTGATAGGTATAAATATACAAATTATTCTGTGGATCTTTTGGAAATAAATTTTTGTCAGTAAATATATGTAAAACATATTCACCATCAACATCGTCTGATGTTAATTCTTTAATTTCTAGAGTCTTTTTTCTCAAAGAACAGTTGAGAAATTATTTTTCAGTCCTGCATAATTTAAAGATATTAGAATCTGAGATCAGTGGATCATAACAATTTAGAATCAAAAAAGGTTATATTATATTACTCATATTTTCCTATTTATAGTGGTGGTCCAGAAAAAACACAAGCCTTAATAATACTGAATGTGTTTACAATACACCTTAATCACTATCTTCAGACTCAGTACAACTAGACCTGAATCTTGACTCTCAAAGTCTTCCTGTGGGAATTTGGCCAGATTATTGGAATGTTTTAAGTATTTTTTTCTCATGTGTAAATGAAAAATAGTAATATTTCATAACTCATCTTCTCGTTACGAGCTTTAAGTCAGATCTTTCTTTGAGCGTGAATGTTGCAGTGTCTAGCACCATGTTAGAACTCAAGAAGAGAATAAAATTATTTCATGTTAACTGTAGTCAGTGGTTCTATAGCAATGATAGGCAGTTCATAACACACTTTGCCAAGAACCCATAGTCTGAAATGTACTTTTATACCTGTTGTCTACCTTCTATGAGCTTGTATTTTTAAATCCATAAGAATCTTATTGAAAAATGAATTACAGGGGTGCCTGGGTGGCTCAGTCAGCTAAGTGTATGACTTTGTCTCAGCTCATCTCACAGTTCATGGGTTCGAGTCCTCCACTGGACTTTGTGCTGACAGCTCAGAGCCAGGAGCCTGCTGCAGATTCTGTGTCTTCCTCTCTCTCTCTGCCTCTCCTCTGTTCCCATTCTCTCTCTCTCTTTCTGAAAAATAAAATGAAAAATGAAAAAATGAAAATAAAAAAGGAAAATGAAACAGTTTAGCAAGTTCTTAATATATGCCAAATAGTATTTTATGGAGTTCATATGTATGTTATTGAATCATTATAAAAATAAAATAAGTTAGATAAACTATGATCCCTGTATTAGTTTTCTAGATGTGCCATAACAAAGTACCATAGACTGGGTAGAGTAAACAACAGGATGTATTTCTTTATAGTTCTAGAGATTAGAAGTCTATGATCATAGTGTTGGCCAAGGTTGATGTCTTTCTGAAGCCTCTGTGTTTCTTTCTGTGTCTTCATTTGGTCTTTCTTCTCCCTCTGTATCCTAATCTCGTACATGGGAAAGCAGTTAGATTGGATTAATGCCCACCCTAATGACCTCATTTAACTTTAATTACCTGTTTAAAGACCCTGTCCCCTAATAGAGTCGCACTAACCTACTATAATTGGGAGTTAGGATTTCAACATAGGAATTTGGGGAAGACATAATTCATCCTCTAACAATCCCTGTTTTCAATAGATAAAGCAAGGAAATGATAAGAGAAATTAATTTGCCTGAAGTTTCATGACTAGCTATTTGTATGCTTGGGATTTTAAGTCTGGTAATCTGACAACAGAGAATCAAATTCATAGTGACAGCTATACCACCTCGGCTGTCAGAAATAAGTCAGAAAATAGTTATGTCTGTGAAGCATCTAATTGTTTTTTTTATGATAAAAACACAACTTTTTACTTCCATTTAGCTTCTTAATTTTCTAGTCTTTTGATACACTGTTTTGAAAGATGGCAGTTTCCCAGAATATTACAGAGAGCAGACCAGAAATTGAGGAAATGGATCACTAAAATATATATGAATTAAGTATAACAGGAAAGAAAATTAGAAATGCACAATAAAATCTTTAAAATGGTCTCAGTGTTTGACCTTATAATCTTCTGGAAATGTCTCACTGTAAAACAGTTTTAAATAGTGTATCAGAAGTACCTGGGGGGCTCAGTGGGTTAAGCATCCAACTTTGGCTCAAGTCATGATCTCAAGGTTCCTGAGTTAGAGCCCTGTGAAGGGCTCTGTGCTGACAACTCAGAGCCTGGAGCCTGCCTCAGATTCTGTGTCTCCCATTCTCTCTCTGCCCTTCCCCCGCTCATACTCTGTCTCTCTCTCAAAAATAAATAAACAGTAAAAAAAATTAAGGGGCTCCTGGGTGGTTCAGTTGATTAAGTGACCAACTTCAGCTCAGGTCATGATCTTGCAGTTCCATGGGTTTAAGCCCCATATTGGGTTCTGTGCTGAGAGCTTGGAGCCTAGAGCCGGCTTTGGATTCTGTGTCTCCTCTCTCTGTCCCTCCCTGCTCACGACCTGTCTCTCTCTGTCTCAAAAAATGAATAAAAACATTAAAAAATGTTTAAATGAAAAAATAAACAGTATATCATAATTGCATAAAGTGTTAATTTTAATTTTAAATTGATTACTCTAATTAATTATTTCCAATGAATTTTAAAATTCAAAATGTAAACACTTAATCTTCAAATGTAAACACTTATTTCTTCTCTGGGGAAAATATTAATGACTTTAACATTTATTTTTATAAAGGTTAATATCAATTTGATACCTTAGGAATTTGATATTTCTAATGAAACAATATACACAATTAGAAAATGAAATTTAAATGACTCAAACAAAAAGGTTGTTAAACTTTTTCCAAACATTTAAGAGTGCAGTTTTTAATTTCCTCTATCCCCAAATTATGATAGAAGAAAAATAAATACATATTTTAGGATATAGCAAGAAGGAGGGAGAATTTTCATTTATGGGAGAAATGTACTGGATTCACTGTATGGGATGAAGTCAGTAGATGGGAATGAGCCAACCACTAGATAGAAAAGAGTGTTTTAAGGACATTTTTTTTTAATTCAGAAGATTTATGGAAGCCCTACTTTGTAATGAGGACTGGGGTACATTAACAAATAAGACAGGGAAGACTCACTCATTTTAGGGACCTAATTCTTCTGCAGAGATGAAGAGAAACAACACAAAGAATAAGTCTTCATATTATTAGTTAGATGGTAATGAGTTCTCCGTAGTAAAATGAAGAAGGGAAAATGAGATAGAAAGTGCTGGGTGAAGTTGGGATTTTCAATTTAACTTTAAGTAAAGTATTCAAAGAAGGTTTCCATGAGAGGTCTACCAACACTGGTACGTGGTAAGCGGTGAGTCACATGGTTATCTGGGGAAAGGTATTCAAGAAAGAACGGCAAAACCTTGAGAAGGAAAGTGCCTGGCATGTTCAAAAAAAGGAGGAAGGATAATATGGCTGAAATTTGGTGAGCAAAAGAGAAACTTGAGACTTCATAAATATTAATTAGACCATTTGGCTAAAACTTCTTCTAAAACAAATGATAATTATATTCATGTATTCATAAATATAGGTATATATAAATCATAAATATGTATATTTCAGCTCCCTAACAATTACTTATGAAAAAAGTAAGTCTTGGGCACATGGGTGGCTTACTCGGTTAAGAGTCCAACTTCAACTCAGGTCATGATCTCACGGTTCCAGAGTTCAAGTCCCACGTTGGACTCTGGGCTGACAACTCGGAGCCTGGAGCCTGTTTCGGATTCTGTGTCTCCCTCTATCACTTCCCCTCCCCTGTTTGTGCTCTGTCTCTCTCTCTCAAAAGTAAATAAACATTTAAAAAAATTAACTCTTTTAAGTAATATTTATTATTTGTTTCACACTAAAGTGCTTGCTCTATTTAAAAATATTTATGTTGAGGGGCACCTGGGGGTAAAGTTGGTTAAGAGTCAGACTTCAGACCAGACCATGATCTCACAGTTCCTGAGTTATAGCCCTGCCTTGGGCTCTGTGCTGACAGCTCGGAGCCTGGAGCCTGCTTCAGATTCTGTGTCTCCCTCTCTCTCTGCCTCTCCACTGCTCCAGCTCTGCCTTTCTCTCTCTCTCTCAAAAATAAAATTAAAAAAAAATAAATAAATAAACACATATGTCGAAATTTGCCTGATGCAAATGCATCTCTGTTTTCTCTCCAGTTTGAAAGTATAAATGTTAATGGTAAATAAATGCCCATTTAGGCTTTTATTTTTTTTTTTTAATTTTTTTTTAATGTTTTATTTATTTTTAGGAGAGAGAGAGAGACAGCGTGAGCAGAGAGAGTCAGAGAGAGAGGGAGTCATAGGCTGAAACAGGCTCCAGGCTCTGAGCTGGCAGTCAGCACAGAGCCCGACGCGGGGCTCGAACCCACGAACTGCGAGATCATGACCTAAGCGAAAGTCAGACGCTTAACCGACTAAGCCACCCAGGCGCCCCCCATTTAGGCTTTTAAAAGAAAAAAATTGCATTATTAAGTTTTCCATCATATTTTAATAATTTATATCACTCATATACCATGCCTTCCTGAACAAAGTTAGACTAATAGAAACCATATAATGTCTGTTCTCCATCTATGTTGAAATAAAAATAGGAACCAACAACAGAAAAACAACAACAAAAAAACCCCCAATGTGTGAAGATTAAACAACACATGGGCTAAATAACCCATGGGTCAAAGAAGAAAACTCAATAAAATTTAAAACATGTTTTAACCTAAATGAAAATAAAAGGAACAAAACAAACTCAGAACTCAAAATTTGTGGGATGCAGCAAATGAAGTGTTTGAGGGAATTTTATAAAAAAAAGGAAAGTTCTAAAATCAATCATCTAAACTTCCATCTTAGGAAGCTCAAGAAAAGAAGAGAAAATTGAAACAAGTAATCGAGCTCTAATAACAAGGAACATGATCATTTTACGTATTTTACTATGCAAAACTCATAAATGTGGTAACACATGAAGCTGATAGTTCCTGCGCAAAAATTAGATTCTAAAAAAGGAGAGGAAAACATTTGCATTACTTGCATAGGAAATTAATAATTACCATTTATTAATAAGTACATGAAGAAAAAATAAAATAGAGGTAAGATAGACTTTATTGGCAAAAATAAAAAAACACAATTAACAAATTAATCAACTAACTAAAAAATTAAAATGAAGTAATGACCTGCCAACTTTAATTTAGCGTTGATAAATATATATGTAAAAGCAAAGCAAAACTAAACTAAATTAAACACACACACAAAAGGAGAAATATAAGTACCAGTTGACCCATTGCCCCCAAAGGTCCATTCATCAAAGTTAAACCTCAAGGTTTCTACCGTCTACAACAGGAAAGGAATGAAGAAGCATTATCCTTGCCACTTATTTTCACAATAATTGGTCTATCATTACACGTAACACTGCTTGAGTTGAACTGTCATTATTAATCTAACATTCTACTAATTCTGCACGTTATGCTTTTTAATGTCACCGAAATGTTATTATTGTCGCTGTTGTTTACTGCAAGTGTTTCTGTGATCCTTTTGCCTTCTTCTCCCATGGAAATAAAGTTATTTTCCTTTAGGGGTCTTGATTAGTTCTAACTTTTCATTTATTTTGCACTGAACCCTTTAGTTTAGATTAATCTACACACCCGTGTACTTGTTTAGAAAACCTCATGTAGTGCCCAATCACTTGTTGTATCACCTAGCTCTCATCTTGAATGATAAAAACTGGTAACTTTTTAATATAAGGGCTTCTCTTTGAACTCGATTTGAAATTTTCAAGCCACCCAAGCCTTAACTTGAATTTGGTTAACCTGGATGTTAGCTGATTTAGGCAGATTTACAACTTAGAGTAGATAGTTAATAGACCTGGGTCAAAGATTTGTTCATTTACATTCTTGTTAGAGAATATACACTTGTTAGAGAATTCATTAATCTACTTTAAAAGGGATTAGTTATACATAACAGTCATGGTTTACATTTTAGAAATGCAACAGAAATCAGACCTGGAAAAATGTCTGAGCTCATGAGGCTTGTCTAAGCAGAAACATAGGCAATATGTCTGTGGTAAAAAATAAATTTAAGACATAAATTGGTGATTTATGTGACGAAAGAAAAGGAAAAGAAAGGAAAGGAAGGGAAGGGAAGAAAGAAAAGCAGTTCTGTGAAAGATAGTGATTTTGTTTCTCAAGATAGAGTTGTCAAAAAAAAAAAAAAAAAAAAAAGAGGGACTCTGTTGCAGCCCCTCTGGAAAACGGTGTGGAGGTTCCTCAGGAAATAAACAATAGAACTCCCCTATGACCCAGCAATAGTACTACTAGGAATTTACCCAAGGGATACAGAAATGCTGATGCATAGGACCACATGTACTCCAATGTTCATAGCAGCACTCTCAACAATAGCCAAAACATGGAAAGAGCCTAAGTGTCCCTCAACGGATGAATGGATCAAGAAGATGTGGTTTATCTATACGATGGGATACTACATGGCAATGAGAAACAATGACATCTGGCCATGTGTAGCAACATGGATGGACCCTGAGGGTGTTATGCTGAGCGAAATAAGTCAGGCAGAGAAGGACAAATATCATATGTTTGCACGTATAGGAGGATTAGGAGGAACTTGACGGAGGAACAAGGGGGAGAAGAAGGGCAGAAATGGTGGGGGAAAGGGAGAGAGGCAAACCATGAGAGACTCTTGAATGCTGACAAAAACTGAGGACTGATGGATGTGGGGG